>NC_048220.1:119853604-119883544 GCF_002007445.2 Ailuropoda melanoleuca | reverse complement strand
CCAATGTTTAGTTTGGGTTTAACCTCCAGTATTAAAACAAACATTTCTAAAGCTCTTAGAATCTATCAAGCTTAAGTAACTAACTTGCCATAACCTCTCGACTACAGTCAATTTCCAAAGCAAATCCTTTAAAAATTGACTTTCACGTACAGAAGTCTGACACCAGTTACACTAATTCACTCCAGTATCCATTTATGGTGGAATCCGAGGCATCTGGCATGCAGTAAGCCGAAGCATGTATGGAGGTAAGTAAGACACACCCCACACAAGGCGTCTGTAATCTACAGGCAGAGTTAGTCTAGAATCTTGATGTGATATCCAGTGCAGCTAGCCCATTCTCTTCGATACTTTGTTTGGCTAGGTGGTGGGAGGCACCATCCTTTCATTGCATGAAAAGCATGTGGCAACATTGCTGTGTTCTCAACGTCCCCATTCCTGGAAAGACTTCAGTCCGACTTCATAGTCTCCTCATTTCATCACACAGACCTCCACCTTGACTGACGCGAGTCCGGTTGAGGAATATCCCCAACTCAAGGGAAACTTTGTGAGTGAGGAAAGGGAACTAAGAGAAGACAGGGAGGGAAAGGAAGAAATCCCGGAGAACGCCAACACTGAAAAGATTTCCATGGAAAGACTACTCAAAGTATTCCAAGGAGGAAAGGAAGTACAGGATGCTAACAGATTTGCGACCCACCTGCAGATGGAGAATGCTTACTCAGAGGTTGGTCACAGTCTTTCATTAAAGGGGCGACCTGTACATAAGAAAAGTTACCCTCAAGTTTTAGCATAGTTTCATGGAAGTGCTCTCAAATGTATCATGGTATAGAAATTATGGCAAATTCCTTTATTAAGTAAAATCAGTTTTTAACAACTGCGGGACTATAAAGTTAATTAACTTCATTTTTTTTTCTTCTTGAAAGAACTTCATAAAAGTATTTCGAGACCTCGGTGCCAAGAATCTGGAGCCAGTTGAAGTTGCTGTTCTTTTAAAGCATCCTTTTATTCAACATCTGATTTCAAATTATTCAGACTATAAAATCCCTGTGAGTATTCCCCAAAAGTGTCTTAATTCAGTTGAGCTCAGGATCGGGACATGGTGGGACATCACCAATGTGGATTACAGAAATGGGGGGGAAAGCTGGAGTCGGCCAAACCAGGGTCAGGAGACCTTAAGCTGGTAACAGCATCAGCTCAGACAGGCCAGCCCGTGATACCCTGAGGGCAGCAAGGTCAGCGACAGGAGAGGAGCTAGCAGTACTGTGGACGATACCGTCAGCATTATGAAACTGCCTCATCAGGCATGGGGCTACTTTGGACCTAAGACAGAAGGCTGGAGGAGATGAGATTAAAGCTGGGTGAGTGGCAGTATTAGTGTTCCGGATCATTCCAGGCATCTAACGACTGGCCTATGACTGAAGGGTATGGAGAGTAGAATCCCCCTTTGCCAAAGAGAACTAAGGAGACCATGACACCCAACCAAGTGCCGGTATAGTCATTGCACTCTAATCGCAGTCCACAATGTATGTGTTGTGCATATGGTGAGAGTGCACGCAAAAGACTGGGTGCCAGTTCCATCAGGGAAATACTATGTAAGATGGAGAAACTGAGGACAAAACCCAGTGAGACTGGACCAACTCAGAAGGAGGGAAGGAAGAAAAGAAGAGCTGCACTCCAGAGCTCACAGTAACCAGCCGTTCTGTACCACACGTACTGAATGTGCACCACAGTGGTGGTGCCTGGTCTCCAACAGCAAGGGCTGAGGCACGCAGGTTGTGCGCTTACCCCCCTTTCACAGCAGGGTAAGTGTACAGCCCCTTACACACCAGTTCAGCCCTATGAGACCTCCTTATTTGGCTCGGGCTAGGTGTTTATGGGACTACAGGGGATTTGCGGAGTTTAAGATAAAACCACTTTCACTTTGATAAAATGAAGGTCATCTAAGATGTNACTCAGAAGGAGGGAAGGAAGAAAAGAAGAGCTGCACTCCAGAGCTCACAGTAACCAGCCGTTCTGTACCACACGTACTGAATGTGCACCACAGTGGTGGTGCCTGGTCTCCAACAGCAAGGGCTGAGGCACGCAGGTTGTGCGCTTACCCCCCTTTCACAGCAGGGTAAGTGTACAGCCCCTTACACACCAGTTCAGCCCTATGAGACCTCCTTATTTGGCTCGGGCTAGGTGTTTATGGGACTACAGGGGATTTGCGGAGTTTAAGATAAAACCACTTTCACTTTGATAAAATGAAGGTCATCTAAGATGTATTACTCCTGACTTGTCAGTGATAACCTTCTATGCCCAGAAATGAGACTATTCCAACTTGAATATCTACAGACCTGAACTGGTTTGTTCTAAATTGCTGATCTTTTTACATAGAAATTGTATTACCTGTGTTGGTAATCACTGAAATTGATTCTAACAAGCTAGCAGACTCATCCAGTAGTGAAGTGAGATTAGAGCATTTTGGAACACAGGCTCAGGAATCAGAAAGTCATGGGACTGAATCTCAGGTATACTACTTACTAGATACCTGACTTTCACTTTCTGTTCATCCCAGCTTTCTCATCTGTTAAATGGGAGTAACAGCCATTACTATTCAAAGGACTGTGGTGAGGATTAAATGAGATCGTGCATAGGAAGCACATGGCATGGTTCCTGACACTTGGCAAATACTTCAGAAATGATGGCTGTTACAATTACTCTTCACTACTGAGCACTTATTACTGAGGCTAGTAATGTAAGTTTCCATGAGAGACAAAATGAGTACACAATGAGTACAAAACTCAATTTCTGTTCTCAAATTCCCTTTCCGCTTGCAAGAGAATTTTTACATGCAAGAAAATTACCAGAGAATGATATAAGGTATGCCACTCAAGCACAACATTATAGGGATTCAAAACATAGCACATTTTTTGTTCCAGAAGCTGAATCTTCAAAGATGGCCAAGATTGTTGAAAGTGGAGGGACAGTAGAGGACGTGGACATGGATTTGCTATTAGGGTGGACTGAGGACAGCAACACAGGGAAAAGGAGAGGCCTGTGTAAAAGCATGAATGCAGGACTGTGTGGGAGGAAGGGGAGCCAGTAGGGCTTCTGAGCAGGGCCATGATGTGACATCAACGTCTTCATCCCGAAGTGTTTGTCTCTTCACCATATCATATCATTAGGTCTCTACCTTTAATAGGGCTCTTTTAAAAAAAGTTGTGTCTCTTTATATAAATAGGCCAAAATCTCTGGAAACATCATTAGCATTCCACAAATATTTACTGTTTGCATCAAAACTGGTACATTCCATGTCCCTTTCCGGTTTCTTATATCACATATTTTCATTAATAAAAACCAGCCTTCTTCCCCACTTAGGAGGAGGAGGGCACAGGTCAGTGTGACCCTAGAATTAGTGGGGACAGAGGACACCAGAACTAGACAAAGGGGTGGAGAGAGGAGGGTGAGGGAGGAGGGGGGAGAGTGGCCGGTTGCAGGGATCTACCCCCCTTTTGCTTTCCCCTGGGCCAGTGTCACCCTGTATAAGGTAGGTTCCAGAGCCATATGTTAGAATTTATCTTACATTAACTACCAAGAACCAGTAGGAACATAAAACGATGCCACAATTATTTCCTCCCCTAATGGGAGGAAAACTCCTTACAAAGCCAGGCAATTTGGGAACGTCTTTACTCTGGCCAGACTAAATATGATTAACTTGCAGAGAAGATTCTTTTCAGCACTTTCCTGAGAAAAGAAAACAGCCAATGGATGACTGCCTTCGAGAGGCAGCCCCTTGAAAAGAATACCTTGAGAAGGTATTCTGATTCCTAGGGAAAGCTGGAGTCCATGGGGCTCTTTTTCACTTATGTATTGCCCTCATTTTGGAAGGAATTTGAGCAACTCACAGTACACCCGCTACTGACATTTTGGACGGTGCGGTCCCTCCGCACAGGACTGCGGCCAGCATGGCAGGATTCTGGGCTGCCGCCTGCTCTCCCCAGGAGCACTTGGACATACTGACTACTGACACCAGCTCTGCACACTCCCCAGATCTCCCCGGTGTGCAGTGTCCCTCCAGCTGGAGCCAGCCAGCGTGGGGGGTCTGACCTCCTCCAGTCAGCCAGCCTCCGGGGACCAGCATCATCTGACGCTCCAACAGCGGAAAGACCATTAGCCTGTCAGTCACCCGTCGGTCTGTCCATTTATTCCTTCATTGCCAGAGTGCTTCTGCAGAGTCGGCTGCTTCAGCTCCCTCCCGGCCACCACCTCTCCTCCCTGGCCCTCCATCTCGAATCCATAAGGGGTCGGAGGACTATATCAATGGGACTCGTTCCTACGACTGCGAATCAGACAATTGAGACAATAACCTAAAAAGCCTAAGGCCTGATATTCTAAAAAGAAAGAGCTCCCCTTTCCAGTAAGAAGTTCTATTCTCATTTTCACTAAGCAAAGAAAAGAAAGAAAGAAAGAGAGAGAGAGAGAGAGAGAAGAAAGAAAGAAGAAAGAAAGAAAGAAAGAAAGAAAGAAAGAAAGAAAGAAAGAAAAAAAGAAAAGAAAGATAAAAATAAAGGAAAGGAAAAAAAAAATCCCTGAAGACTCAGTTTCTGTCAAAGCCATCCTGTCACCATTTCTGCTCCAGATATCCATGTGCAAGTAAATAGATCACATTTTAAAATGAACTTTAACCACAGTGATGTTATTTGAAGATCTTTCAAGATAAGTAGAGCAAAAGCTAGAATGTGGTTTTTCAGGTTAAAATGTTGTTTGCTGTTATAAACAGTGGGAAGTGAAGGTTGTTGCCTGATAGCTCTATGTTTACAAGGTTTGTGTTTGGAAGCAGCAATATTTTAAAATATATATTTGAGAAAACTGAGTGTTTGTAATTATTTTCGTATGTTTTATTTTTGCTCCTATTGGGAGGTGGCCCGACTTTGTGGTTGAGAGAGTGGGCCCAGGAGCTACACTGATTGGGTTCACACCTACAAACTCTGTGACCTGGGGCTAGTGACCTCATGGTGCCTTGGTTTCCCCATCTGTAGAATAGGGTTACCAAACTCTCATAGGGCTCTTGCGTGGATTAGATGATTTAGTACGTATAAAGTGCTTAAAGGGTCAATGCTTGGCAGCTAGAAAGCACCCAGTAATAAATGTTAAACATTATGATTATTATTACTCTTGTTACTATTACTGGTTTGCTGGTAGTTGCAGTGCCCAGGAAATATTTCTGAGCCATGTGAAATTATATGTGGAGAAATAAATAAGCTGGAGCATTTCATCTCCTGAATTCAGTGTCTGCTCTTTGAAAAGAAAGAAAAAGGCTTTCATTGTTGCATGCCGTGATGACAGAGCAAACTAGTGTCCCAGAAATCTCCACGTGGCCACTACCTCTGGGGAAAATCCAGATTTTGTGTTAGATTTTATAGTCATTCAATTAATGTCATTTATTTAACTTCTACTTTCATAGATCTTCTACAAAGAGGTCATTTCAAGTAATGTTCCCAAATTATTAAGAAAATGCTTTGGTTAAATAAACGTAGTAAGATCAATGAGGATACTGTAACTGGATGGTTAGTGAGCAAAGCCAATTAATTTCCCATGACCAATATATTTCCAAATGTAAGTGAACGCATTATTTTCTCTCCCAACCTAATAAGTGTAGTCTCTTAAAATGAACACATGCTGACTACATGTAAATTATTTTTAGCAAACCTGTAAATCAAGCATATATCCTTGAAATTAAGGTTTCCATTCAATAGAACACAATAATGAATCTTTTAGTGTTAAAATCCAAATCCCACAGGAGAATTTCTTCTAAGTAAATGAGTCGGGACACAATTAGTTACAAGAGGACAAAATATGAATTATTAAGGGTGACTTGAAGGAACTTTCAACCCACTGTACCTTCAGGGTATCTGACTAAAATAGTCTCCAACCTTCTCCTTTATCTTCATAACAAAATATGATGCTCAGTTCCGTGGTTTGTGTTTTCAGAGCACCCATGTCAAACATTTCCAGACTCCATCAGCTTCTCTCCATTAACTGCTACTGAAAATTATGGCCTCTGACTTCAATAGCAAACTTACCCAGGGCTGACTTACACATCTGGAGCTTATGATTTTGTCCGTGCTCCCGTGTCAGGTGATCGCAGGTCAGCTCACTCCTTCACCCCCAAGTGAGCATTCAGTAGTCAGCATTAATCATCGTAAGTACACTATTCAAGAGAGACCTGTTATGAACACTATGGTGGGTAGGACCAGAAAGGTCAATGGTGAGCAGCTGTTCTTTTTCACTTAGTTCACTCAGGTTTGACCTCTGGCTGCAGGAAATCTGTATTTTCAGAGAACAAGATCTCACAAGAAAATGATTCACTGTGATTCCTGGTAGTGACTGATAATAAGCAGTGTGTGTCACTCAGCAGGGGTCAGCTCAGATAGTGAACTAACTCACGTCTTCTTGCGTAAAAAGGACCTCAGTCAAATCGAAACCTTTGGAACTCAGCTCTGAAGAAAAGAAACTTACGTTCTTAAGACATTTCCCTAAATTTGTAGGGCGGTAAAAAGAAACTATATATATATATATATATATAAAATTCTACATTTTCCATGTGTGTTTGTACCCCTTCTACATTGGTGATGTTTTAAATTTATCTTTTCAATGTCTGTGATGTAAAATGTAAGATGCTGGTATTTTAAATGGAGGAAAACCAGATCTTCTAGTCCTAATATTTTAAAAAACATGGAGAAACGAGACAATCTCCCCTCCAAATAATCTGCTGGTCTACAACTCTACAAATCTGTAGACGTGATTGATTTGGAATTAGAATTTTTCTTTTATACAAAATGAGTACAGTTGTTCATTCATTGATAGGGAAGTAACACTTTGGCTTGTTCATTATGTGCCAAACCCTGTGTAATTGCTTCTTACAAATGTTATTTAATCTAATAAGACAATTCCATTCATTATTAGATTAGAGAACAAAGGCCCCAAGATCTTTGATATCATTCCAAGGGTACAGCCAGTAAGTTGCAGGGTGACATTTCAACTAAATAGGGCACCATTTTCTTAAAGAAAAAAAATAAAAACAATTTACTGTTTCATCACTCCCATATATTAGATGATCATTAATCCTAAATCACTTATTAATATTTGTTACTTCTCTTTATATCTCTTCCCTTAGGATATTAAAATAATTCTCCAAAGGAGTGAGGATGTATAAGGAAGTGATGGAGAGAGATCTCCTTCGAGGCTTACAGAGGAAAAGAAATGAAGACAAGAGTGTGATTTTTATAATTTGACAACGAATCTTCCAAACATCAATGTAAACAAGGTGTTGGTCATATATGTTGTCATTGTAAGTATAGAAATGACCCCTACCAGGTTATGAGGAGCAATGAAAAGGGGGCCTTCCTTAACTCAGAGAATATTCTATAATAAACCTTAATTACAGAGCAAAGATATAAAGTAAGAAGGAATGCATTCTGAAGTGATTCTGAAAATAGACGGCATCAGACAGTATGTTCAAAAATAAACACACACATAAGTCTTGAGAAGTCCATATGAGAAGCAGGCAAACAGGGGGCGAACATAGTGAAAACTGCCCGAAGCTCCACATCAGGGAAGTACTGATATGTACATTTTGTCGTTCTCGCTCCACCTGCAGTGGAATTCCAAGCTCCATCCCACCCGCCGAAAGAAGGCTGCATCATCAGCTGCTGGTACAGCCACCTCCTATCTTCTATTCCTGATCCTTTCCTAACAGAAGACGATGTTTCCCATATAGATGGATGTATTTGTAGAATTATATCTTTTTACTTGTATAAATTAGTGACTCAAATTCAGTGATACTTACCTCAAGAAAATGTTTTCTTTTTAAGTGAGTGATAACGTATTCTCAGTGGTGGGCCTTCTGTGAAACCCCTGCTTGGTCCCCATCCCCTCCCTGGCTGCTCCTTCTGAGGCTCTCTGGCTGCTGGATCCTCCTCTCTTTTACTCAACCTCCAAATGTTGGAGGGCCTCAGCACTCAGCCTCCTCCATCTATAGCCAATCCCTGGATGACTCATCGTTTCCATTACTTTGTTGGTACTGTAGAGGCTAACACTGAAATTTCTATTCCCATCACCCCTGGAATCCAAGCTTGGCTCATACTGTCCATTTGATTACCATATTGATGGCTCATAGTCATTGCAGACTCAACCTGTCCAAGTCAACAGGGGGAAACTTTCATAATACAAATGAGGTCATGTCACCCCTCTGCTCCAACGTTCTATCGGCATCCCATCTCATGCAGCATCCAGCTCAAGTTCTCACCTTGAGCTTACCCCTTGCTACCTCTCTGATCTCATCTCCTGCTATTTTGCCTCTTGCCCACTCTACTTACGTGACAAATCCACCTTGTTGTACCTAGAACATACCTGCACACTTCTGTCTCAGGTCCTTTGCATGTGCTTTTTTCTCTGCCTGGAATGATTTTCTCCCAAATATTGGCATGACTTGTCCCCTCACTTCCTTTAGGTGCCTGTTTGTATGACACTTTATCAGGAAGGCCTTCCCTCAACACATAACAAAATAGAAATAACCCACAGCCCAATGCAACAAAATTTTTTTCCATTGTACTTATCAACATCTGACAAACAACATGTTTACTCTTTTGTTTGTCGGTCACTCCACTAGGTTGTAAGTTCCATGAAGTCAGAGATTCTCTTGCATTTTCTTTATTACTATGCTCCAGAACCTAAGACTAAAATCATAGCCAGCTTTAAATTCTATTGATACATTTGTGCAAAATGTGTGGAAATACCACGTTTAGATCGATCACTAAAACAACAAGCAATCCAAAGACAATTTCTATTGTTGGTAAGAATTATATTCTCTTTCTGGAGAGTGACACATTTCTTTAATTTGCATCTTGTGGGCTCTGTTACCAGAACCCCGTCTTCAAAATGATGGAGGATGGTAACCCAGAAGCACAGAGAAGAAACTCTGCCAGAGATTTCAAAATTCAACTTAGCTGGTTTGCATGTAATTCTAGTTATTACCAGATAATTCTAGTTATTCTAGAGAAAGGAGGAGGGGAATATCTGAAAATCGAATTCAAATAAAATATCATGATGAGGACACAGGCAATAAACTAATTCACATTTCATCAAGGACTGGGCAAGACAAGGCAACATTACTTCGCAATAGAAAAAAATTAAAAACAGAGCTAACAGTATCCCTTGCTCTCATAATATTCTTGCACAACATTGTTAAATAAGGACATTGCAGAATCTCCCTCCTGAGGCCGGTTGACTCATCCAAGCAGTAGGAGAGCAACCACCACATGAAAAGGCTCCCTGGTGGGCATTTGCTACCATGTCACAATTTCCTAATCACCATCAAGATTAAGCAGATGTTGTGACTGGACATTACCCAGAGCTGTAAAAGGAGCTCTCCCACACAGGTCCTGGGGCCGGCAAGGTGTGGAACTTCACATTGAAACTGGAGGCTGCATGGGATTCTCCCAGACAAAGGAATAATCTGCTAGAACTCATCAACCTGAAGGCCTGTCAAGTCTTATAATTCTAGGAAATGCCTAACCATCTTCAAATCATTCTGATGCTGCTTTTGCACTAAATATTACTATGTCCTCCAGCTCCTGCCTTTGTGAGATGGAAGTCTCTTGTCCTGGTGGCTCTCTTCTGGCTATCGTGGTGGGCTTTACAGGATTGTTCATGATATCCATGGGAACAAAGTCAACAAATACAGAACGAGTGCAAGGGCAAGTTAAGTTCAGACCCAGTGCAGGGACACAAAAGATTCACCACACAAATTACTCATTATCCCTCTTCCTCAATGGGCTCTTACCCACAGGAACTACTACCTCTGTCTATCTTACTGATACTCTGTGATACAAAACACCCACGAAGACATTCAAAAAGGGATACAGGATCCAGGCGAATTATACTTATGGGTGACACAGTGTTGAGAGAGATTTGAATTAAATTATGTTTAATAAGAGAAAGAGGACCCAACAACGAGGTTAAGGGGCTAATAATAGGTGACTATAGATAATAATAGGTGCTAGTTTTGAGGGTTTACTATGAGGCCGGCACTCCACCGAGAGCTTTACAAGCATTGTCTCCGTCAATTTAGGATTTCCATTTACATAGAATGACCGAGAGATGGTTAACTTGCCCCAAGTCACACAGCTGGTAAGAAATGGCCAGACTAGGAACTCGATAGTAACACCAAAAGCCATCCTCTTACCTGGTTTGCTCAACTTGTGTACAAATAACCAATCGTGCAAGCACAGGATGGAGCAAGTATGGCTTAGCTGTGTTTAAAAATAAAAACAAAGGGTTTTGTTCAAAGCAATTTGACTAATTCGCTGTGTGATGTGGCCCCTAACGAATCCAGTGCCCTCAGAGTATTAGCGGTTGTAAGGGAGATGTGGATTTTCCTCTGATCTGTGGTGGTCAGACCTCAGCTGCAATTCTGTGTGCAGTTCATGGTCACACACTTTAATATATGCAGAGTTAATATAGGCAGAGGAACTGATTTTTTATTCAGAAGTGAGGAAATTCGAATCCCTTAGCCTTAGGCTTGAGTAGAGAAGCTTCCAACTTAAGGGACAGAGAAGTACTCTCTGCGGTCCCCAGGGATAAACCAACCCTAGTGGTGAATGTTGCAGCATGACAGATTTCAGCAGCTGCTAGCTCCCTGTTGCTAGAAGAATTCTGACAGAGGCAGAGTACCGCATGGCAGAACAGTTGGTCGCCATGACAGGAGTGCCGAACTTCACCCCTTGTCCTGCTCCAACTGCAATTCTGTCTCTATTGAATCAACTTCTCGGCTCTGCCACCTCAACTTCCATCTCCTCTGAGGGCCTTTGCAGCTTGGTAGCACCTTTCTTTAGAGCACTTGGATAAGGCTTATCCCACGGTCTGAACATCCCCTATTTCCTTGCACTAGAAGCTCTACCCATAGAGCCCAATACCATACTGCTGTCTCTTAGGTGTTAGCCTGTCTGAGCCAGCCGAAGGCTCCCTAAGGGAGAATTACAATGGGAGGAGATGGGATACAGACATTGGATGGGGCATTTGGCAGGATGCCCCATCCATCTTTGAGGTTCTTTGAGAAGAGCTCCTCCTTCTTACTTCTGAGTCTCCATTAATGGCAACACCTGCTGTTCTCCTGGTCTTTGACACTCAGAACCTGGGCTGAGTCCTTGCCTCCTGGTTGTCTCTCCCCCCTCACACCAGTCTTATTATTCCATATAAATATCTCTCACATCTGTCCTCCCCCTGCAGTTCCCACAGTCCCCAGCCTATGTCAAGAGCCCTCAAAATCTTTCTCCTAGGCTCCAGAATAGCTCTCATTTGACCCCTTACTTTATCTTCTACGTCTGCCCTTTTTCTACCCCAATCCAGCCTCTGCGCTGCTCCCAAAATAATCTTCCGAAACACTTCTTAAGCACGTCACACTTTTGCTTTAAAAAGTTCCCTCTGGGGAGCGCCTGGGTAGCACAGTCGTTAAGTGTCTGCCTTCGGCTCAGGGGCACGATCCTGGCGTTATGGGATCAAGCCCCACATCAGGCTCCTCCACTGGAGGCCTGCTTCTTCCTCTCCCACTCCCCCCGCTTGTGTTCCCTCTCTCGCTGGCTGTCTCTCTGTCACATAAATAAATAAAATCTTTAAAAAAAAAAAAAGAAGTTCCCTCTGACCCCTTGCTGTCAAATAAATCCACATCTCTTAGGATATTATTTAGAATCTGACTTTTTCTATACTCCTTTTTCTCATACTCAGCTTCATACAGCTTCACTCAGCATAGCCTCTGATACTTACTAGATAATAAATACAGAACGAAGTAATGAATGAAGAGGGATGTCTCCTCTTACCAGAAATTCTAAAAGGTGAGAACATCTTTTACAGTAAAGATGTTCCTGTAATCTTTTTCACCCCTTACACTAGATCTGTTGAGAGAATTGATTTCATCTTTTGAGGATTATTTGTGTGTGTAAGAGAGAGGGTGTGTATGGAGGTGGTAAGAGGGTCCCTTTCGTCCTCCCCAAATATCCCTGCAGCTCTGGAGAAGACAGGCTGAGTGACATCAGGGTACATCTCCTGGAGGCTGACTCATGCACGGAAGCTAAGGAGAACCAAGAATTCTATTGTAATCAGCTCCCTTGAGGATCTGGAGACTAGTCTAACCCTGAACAGGTCAGCCCAGCAGACCCCATCATCTGGGTTCTGTCTAAGCCCCTTCCCAACACCCTACCTATCTTATCTAAACAAAGGGCCCTAACTGTGCCCCAACACCTTTTGCAACTTAGTACTTAGTCTGTCTCCTCTCCTATTTTACTGGCAGATTTGATTTAATAATGAATTTATGTTGCCTGTTGGAGTAGCTCCTTCAGCCTGCAAGAGTTCTTGTGTTCTCTGACACAGGCTTAGGAGGGCATCCTCTGTTACTAGAGGCGTCACCAAAGATTCTGTTGATCTAGGGATAAACAGATCGATGAGCACATTCACTCTTAGATTCTTAACATAAGAAAGGGGTGAAATTTTGTTTTTAAGTCTGTATCAAAACAAATCTGGAAAGAGATGCCACTAGAGTCTCGTGGCTGCAGTTTAAAGCTCCAAAAGGGCCACACTGGGCTCAAAGCCACACCTTGAGCACTTGAGCTCCAAGCAAATGCTGTTGTGTCTTTGCTCACTTCATGCTAACCACAAGGAGACAGCGACACTGAGCACCGTCTGAAACAGCCTCACCTTGCTGTGCTCCCACAAACCAGGCTGAAACCACAACATCCTTCTCGCACTCGGCAGACCTCACTACGCGCTCGAAGGCTGAAGTCTTACTCCTCTTCCACTAGTTTCACTGTTTGAACCCATCTCATGGCATAGTCCCTATAAATCAAGGAGAGCCTTTGCCACTAGGCTGCTTGTAGGAGTGTCCACAGGAAGAGTGCATTGGAAGATACCACTTAGCTTTCCCATGCTATAGGAGATCGTAGACCGTTACAATTTTTTTTCCTGAATTTAGCTGCCCTTCACAAAGTTTACCCATCCTGCCAGTAGGATTGTTTGGAAAGTTCTTGTATAACGCTAAGGTGCAACTTGTAAAACTATGCTGCTGCTAGTTCTTGCGGAGGGTGATTTCCTCCAAGCTGATAACCATGTTCCTAAACACTCTATTTTCCTAAAATAGCAAAGCAGGCAGTAATAAATACTTCTTGGGTATTTGACATGTGCCAGCCACTATTCGAAGCACTTTCTAAGAATTAACTTATTTAATTCTCGTCTAGAGACAACTCATAAAATGTCGGTATATTGCTATCCTCATTGCTGTGGTGTGAGGGGTTGAGGAGCTCACCTAACCCATGTGGCTGTTAAGGAGCCAGGATTCCTATCGAGGAGGGGAATGGATCTGCCTCCAGAGTTTTCACCCTTAACCCTCCAACTGTGGGTCAGGTAGAGGCATCAGAAGGCTGAGCCATGTGTTTAAATCCCCAGGGGCTCCCCTCAGCTAAGAATCGGTCTCTTGAACCCTTGGCTCATTGAGCATTGCCTCCCTACAGACAGAATTTTGCCATCAGGGGTCTTGGCTTATGAAAGATGACTCCAGTGACCTACATACCTGACTTTTTGTGGCATCCCGGCTTGCTTTGCCTGTGTTGCTAATTTCACTGTCCTTTCTTCCCCTTATTCAGATCTTCATAAATCTGATCACAGCATCTCTCTATTTGACCCTGACCTAACGCGTGTGGTCCACTCACTATCTAGCCCCCTGCTCAGTGGGAAGGGTGTAATCCCTTTCTCTTGACAAATACTTTAGACAGAGGACACTGAGACAGATGAGTCTCCAGAATACTCTTTCCCTGCTAAGCCCTCTCATACAGAGGCATCCTGATAAACCAAGGTTCTTCTATCAGTTATAGCTTAATTTACCGGACAAATGAAGGAGCATGTGCTGTCACTGAACTCCTACAGTTTCCTTGACTGCATGATTCTGAGACAATTTGACATGAGGACAGAGGCTGCAAACAACAATGCTAGATGGACTTGACAGAGATTTGAAAAATGTGGTAGCAGGTCAGATTTCTTAAAAACATAGCTTCTCGGTCTATCTTTAATTTTCATACTTTCAAGAGAGCAGAGGGTAGATTTCACTTTTAATTCTACTATAAGAAAACAGAGCACATGTACTGTGACAAACACAATTAACCTTCATTGTCAGTGGCAGAGAGGCCACAGGGCATGCATGGCGAGGACTGTCACATACTAAGTGGCTGCTACCAAGTGCTACCTAGCAGTACTGTGGGACGCCTGAAATTCTGATCTCTATGCAAAATCTCTTCAATTGGAAATATTGACAGCTCATTCAGGTATTTTAAAACATTGTGTGAGCCAGCTCTGTATAAACCAAATGATTATATTTGTGGGCCTCATATGTGGCCCATTGCCTATCCACTTTCCATCCTCAGGTTTTCCAAAGTGGATCATTCCAAGCAAGTCACAGGGTGGTTGTGGCAGCAAGAGTAGAGGCCACCAAACCTGATGCTTCACAGTTTAAAGCATGTGTACAGAGCCACAACTAGCGCACACAACACCCTTGTGTGACTCCCCACAAGGCACCTGCTGAGAGACATCCCATCCTTCAGACTCATACAGTATATGGCAGGACACAGCAGATTGGGGAATAGAGATCAGCCCCCATTCTTCTCTCAACTGGTTACATTTTTGCAGTGCACAAACTGCCCCATCATCTACAGCAGACTTGGTGTGGCTTCATTCAGCGTATCTTGACACTAAAACCATGTGGATGAAAAAAATCTGAAGAAGGAAGGCAATCTGTGGCCAAGGTTCTCCAGCTGTCGTGCAACTCCTAGGCTTCCAAACATTTGGGGCCCCAGCCAGGAGGCCAAGGGTGCACAGCTCAACCAAGACCAGGGTACAACCCCCTCTACAACCTGTTGTCGTATTACCTGCAACTCCTACCCATGCTAGACATGGATGGGTAGAAGAGAGATATTACACACATGCATGGTATGAGGCTAAACCTTGAAGAAGCCTGGATGTGGTAGCCTAGGACATGTCTAAGAATAAGCACACAAACACATCTCACAACCTGTTAATGCATTTGCCCACACGTTCATTTGCATTAGGTGGTTGTCTAGCAATGCAAATTCTACCTAACTCTCAATTTTACCTGCAAGGCTAAATTGAAATGGGAAAGTCAGCACAACTTCCTGTAGTCATCCCTCCCCCTATGACTAAGAACAAGGCAAGGCCACTCAGGTGGTGATTACTAGCAGCTCACATTATCAGTTGTGATCAAACTATTGTCTGGAAACCACAGCTGGTGGATCTATTTCCAAATTGGCTGTGGACTCACTTTATAAGGTTCTCCCTTCTCACAGAAATTCCCAGAGACAGAAGAACATGGTAAGAAGTTGTATTCCCCATGCCCACCCTCCCCCCTTTTATTGCTACCATCACATCTCCCTTACTCTTTGGGGAAATAATACGAAACTAAATATATCTTTTGAAAACCTTGTTACTGATTCTAAAGGTGCTCTGGGTGAAGGCACTCTCCTTGTTTTCCTCCCATCCTCTGGTTCCCCATCTCTGTCCCCACACCCACCCACCAGCACCGAACCACCTCCCAGCTAAGCTGCACATGGGCAGGAGTTCTGAAGCATCATGGGACCTGTGAGTGGAGAATAATCTCCTCTCCTTCAACTTGCCAGTGAGGCAGTGTGTGCTGTTCTTTCCTGCAGAGGATATGACAGATCTCCATCCCCACACTAGACACAGCAAAAGCTAAAAGAGCTGTTTCACTAAAACCCTGGGACACGGAACCTCTAAAAGAGAATGACACTAAAAGAAAACAAAGTTCTTCCCCCCATCCCCCCCCATCCAGAACACCATGAGGCATCAATCCCCTCCCCCACTCTCCACACACACCCTAGACTCCAGTGTCCCAAATGCAGCTGGAGACAGATGCCCGTTAGAAGAAAGATACTCTGCAAAGGAAAAGAAAATTCCTGTCAGGAGTGGTGATGCCCAGAGGAAAGAGGCAAAGCTGGTGAAAAATAAGAAATGGCAGATTCTTTGCTGGGCAGCCTCAATTGTTCATGAGCACATATGAGAACCATCTCAATCTTCCCAAAGACTCCCCCAAATACTTGGGCAACACTTTTCAGGAGGCCGTTCCTGGGAGAGTGGGTAGGTTCAGGGGCCAGAGAAGTTAAATTATTGTTCTTAATGCAAAGTCATTTAGACCCATAAGGTAGCAACACCTGGAGAAACCAGATTTAAAAGATTTGTGGACTATAGCCTTCAGGGCCTGTGTAGAACTTCCTTATATTTTAAATTTCGCCCGTGTGAAATCTTTCCTAAGAGTCAGTTGTATAGACAATGGATCACTGAGCTAGAGAGGGGTTCTTGTCCCAGGAAGATTTCCAGGAAGCATCAGGTGGTGGGAATGTTCCATATCCAAGCTCTGGAGGTGGCGCTGCCTACCCTTCGTCAGAACTCTCCCCTCTTGATGTCAGCAGTTCCAGGGTAGATGCTGAAACGTTTATTTTCTACACTTGCTTGTCAGCTCTCTGATTTGCATGAAACCTGAGAACTCTAGTATCTCAAGAAGTTGAATCAGTTGTAACATTTTTAATGCAGTGTTCTGTATTGGGAAATCGGATACTATTGCAAACTTAACACCGGGATGATGATGACAGTTCGAACGAGGGGGATTTGAAGGAAAGCTGTGAAGGTCCTTTATGACAGTGACTCACTCTGCCTGCTCCCGTGGTAGATAAACCCCCAGTGACATCATTACATTCTCATATCCTCAAAAAGCAAGCCATGTGGTTTGGAGAATTTTCCTTTCCCACCCCGCTTCTTAACCCAGAGTACACTAGCATGACAGCGTCTGCTAGTCAGCAGTAGCGTGTGCAGAGTGCCCGTGAGGCCACAGAGCTGCCATCTCCCTGGAGATTTGAGGGTGGAAAGTAATTGCTATATTTACAAGAAGTTACTCTTTAAATTTGTCCGAATAGATAATACATGCACATAGAGAATTTCAAAGTTTCACACAAATATATGGTGAAAAGCAAGTTTCCATCCCAGTCCTGTCTACCAGTCCCACAGGGCTACACCCAAAAGTCAACTACTATTACTAATTTCTTAACTATCCTTCCAGAGAAGACATTTATAAATATACCCCCTTCCAATTTAAGACGGATTGCAAATGATTTGAAACTGTGATTCAGATGGTAAAGTAAGTATGAATCATCTGGGGTTGTTTTTAAGATGTGGATTCTGATTCAGTAAATCTTGAGTAGGACTAAGATGCTGCATTTCTAACAAACTCCCAAGTGGTGATGCCAAATCTGCTGGCCTATCATGGGTCACACACTGAATAGCAAGTATTTAGAACCTTGTATTTACTCTAATGTGAACTAATGAGGTAAAAATGTGAATTAAAACACGCTCTTCTAGAAAGTAATCTTACAACACGTACTAAAATTAAAAATATTTGAAGTCTACGACCTATATATATATCTATACACACACACACACACACACACACCCCTATAGAAGTCTACAACTACACACATGCCTGCAACATATAGGTATGTTGTTCATTTATTGCCATGGAAATACATGGAGGAAAAGCCCACTTATAGGGAATGATTGAGTTAACTGTGATATATCCATATCATGAAACATTGTGCAGTCATTTAGAAAAAAAAAGAGAGAGAAAGACTTCAGAAGGTAACTAGTTGATTTAAAGAAATTTCCACAAGGTATTGTTGAGTGAGTAAAGCCAGATTCAGTGAAGTATGTATTAAATGATCCTATTTTTGCAATTAAAAGACAAAAACTAAAGTCACATGTATGTGTTTTCTTATACGTGCACATGATATACATGTCTGTGTGTGTGCATGTATGTATACATGTGTATATATAATGTATTCACATGTGTGGGGTGTGTATATGCATTGATGTGTATACGTTATATATGATTCTATGAGCAGATAAAAACTATAAGAAGATACACACTAAGTTATCAACCTGTATTTAGGGGGTAGGAGGTGATTGTGGGTGAAAGGGACACATGAAAATAAGAGGAAATTTTTATTAAAATAGCATGCATAAGTTATCATGTATGGACCTGTGTATGGCATCAAGAACAAGCTATACATACATTTGAAGATAAAATTTGAGACTTCGACTTTCACAGAACATGGTCCCCCTCTCTAAACTTCCTTTAAAAGACTTTAAAATGAGTATTTGACAGTCATCATTTCGCTCTTTGGTGCCTACATGGTATCTCCTCATTTGGTTACTTTCAGCAGAAAAAAGGAAAAAAATGACAGTGAAGATTGATGTGTCAATAATGGCCAGGGAAGGGCATAATTTGGGATTCCCAAAATCAGTTGCTTGTAAGGGTAGCCACCATAACTATGACTAAATCTTGAGGTCTTCATTGAAAGTTATCACCAATTTCTCTCAGAAATTGCCACCTATCTGTGAAAGCATTCTCTTCAAAGCTTGTTTTCCCCCAAAGAAATAAACACCAAATTAGCAGTATCTAGCCCACATCATGGTGCAGAATGTGGGGCAGATTACCAAAGTATGTGAGACGCACGTAATTTGAAGTCTTTTTATCCACAGAGTAAAGAAACATTATTTTTTCCTCCCTGCTGCTTACCCACATCTGAGCGCAATCAGACAGACACCTAAAATACATGTACGGCAAATCAGCTAAAAAAAATATGGCCACACTTGCATTTTGTTTTGAAGATTTTCAGATAATATCTGAAAGATTGTTTCCAAGCCACGGTTCTGGTTTTATGGTCCAGGGCAACGCTTTAACCATTTCAGAAATAGATCAGAATTGACGTTTTTAACTCTTTCCCCTTGTAAAATACAGAATGAATTTTAATTTGACTTCCATGGCAAAGCTATTAGACCTACACAAATATTTAATCTAATATGTTCAGTTACTATCATCCAAAATGTTTGTTTTTATGGTAAATTTAAGAAGTACTGAGACATCAAGTCATACAGACATCCAAAACATCTGCTATCCGCTTCCTTCCTTTCTAAGAAGTATCCTTCTTAAAGAAAAGTTCTACCCATGGAATAGGACAAAGACAGTCTTACTTGTCTCATCTTTTTTTTTCTATGTTCAGTTAGCCACTGTATAGTACAGCCTTAATTTTTGATGTAGCGTTCAGTGATTCATTAGTTATGTATAACATTCGGTGTTCATCACAGCACATGCCCTCCTTAATACCCATCACCCTGTGACCCATCTCCCCTGTTGTCTCATCTTTCTTGATCCTGCATTCACTTTTTTAGAATAGTGTTGACAGGTAGTGTGCTGTTTACTTACAGTTTATCAAGACGAGTCTGCAAAAGTTGGTGTTCTAAGGGCTTCAGATGCCAACCAGGTGTAAACATTTAGTCTTCCTTAACAAATAACTATGTTTCTTTCTCACCTCCATCTGTGGGAATGAAGTGCCATCCACTCAGTAGACAAGGAGTCCCCAAGATTGTATGAATAAAATGGTGGAGGCCAAAGCATTTAGGAGAACCAGAACCTCTGATTCTCTCTAATTTCCCATTCCAGCCAAATACTGAACTGCCACTGGGCAGTAAGTGTCCAGGCCCCCCTCCCTAACAAGGCATTAGCCTCTATGGGTTAAGAAAGCACCAGGGAGATAGTCCCACTTTGTCTCCTCTCCAACGCTTTAAGAATATAAGAGTCAATTGGAAATTCAGGGCTCTATATCTGTTACCGGTTCCTGGAAATGTAGCCAGTCAGTACTGCAGAAGAATACAGGGTGATCCATGGACTGGGAGGGACATCCCCTGGTGAGACATAAGACCTGGCACACAAGACATTTAGGGTTAAGATGGTGGAGGAGTAGGGTGACCCTTAGCTTGCCTCCTCCCTAGAACATAGCTAGATAAACATCAAATCATTCCAAACACCCAAGAAATTGATCATAAGTCTTAGAGAACAAAGTTGCATGTCTACGAATAGAAAAAAGAAAGAAAGAAAGNCCCTATAGAAGTCTACAACTACACACATGCCTGCAACATATAGGTATGTTGTTCATTTATTGCCATGGAAATACATGGAGGAAAAGCCCACTTATAGGGAATGATTGAGTTAACTGTGATATATCCATATCATGAAACATTGTGNACACCCCTATAGAAGTCTACAACTACACACATGCCTGCAACATACAGGTATGTTGTTCATTTATTGCCATGGAAACACATGGAGGAAAAGCCCACTTATAGGGAATGATTGAGTTAACTGTGATATATCCATATCATGAAACATTGTGCAGTCATTTAGAAAAAAAAAGAGAGAGAAAGACTTCAGAAGGTAACTAGTTGATTTAAAGAAATTTCCACAAGGTATTGTTGAGTGAGTAAAGCCAGATTCAGTGAAGTATGTATTAAATGATCCTATTTTTGCAATTAAAAGACAAAAACTAAAGTCACATGTATGTGTTTTCTTATACGTGCACATGATATACATGTCTGTGTGTGTGCATGTATGTATACATGTGTATATATAATGTATTCACATGTGTGGGGGGTGTGTATATGCATTGATGTGTATACGTTATATATGATTCTATGAGCAGATAAAAACTATAAGAAGATACACACTAAGTTATCAACCTGTATTTAGGGGGTAGGAGGTGATTGTGGGTGAAAGGGACACATGAAAATGAGAGGAAAATTTTATTAAAATAGCATGCATAAGTTATCATGTATGGACCTGTGTATGGCATCAAGAACAAGCTATACATACATTTGAAGATAAAATTTGAGACTTCGACTTTCACAGAACATGGTCCCCCTCTCTAAACTTCCTTTAAAAGACTTTAAAATGAGTATTTGACAGTCATCATTTCGCTCTTTGGTGCCTACATGGTATCTCCTCATTTGGTTACTTTCAGCAGAAAAAAGGAAAAAAATGACAGTGAAGATTGATGTGTCAATAATGGCCAGGGAAGGCATAATTTGGGATTCCCAAAATCAGTTGCTTGTAAGGGTAGCCACCATAACTATGACTAAATCTTGAGGTCTTCATTGAAAGTTATCACCAATTTCTCTCAGAAATTGCCACCTATCTGTGAAAGCATTCTCTTCAAAGCTTGTTTTCCCCCAAAGAAATAAACACCAAATTAGCAGTATCTAGCCCACATCATGGTGCAGAATGTGGGGCAGATTACCAAAGTATGTGAGACGCACGTAATTTGAAGTCTTTTTATCCACAGAGTAAAGAAACATTATTTTTTCCTCCCTGCTGCTTACCCACATCTGAGCGCAATCAGACAGACACCTAAAATACATGTACGGCAAATCAGCTAAAAAAAATATGGCCACACTTGCATTTTGTTTTGAAGATTTTCAGATAATATCTGAAAGATTGTTTCCAAGCCACGGTTCTGGTTTTATGGTCCAGGGCAACGCTTTAACCATTTCAGAAATAGATCAGAATTGACGTTTTTAACTCTTTCCCCTTGTAAAATACAGAATGAATTTTAATTTGACTTCCATGGCAAAGCTATTAGACCTACACAAATATTTAATCTAATATGTTCAGTTACTATCATCCAAAATGTTTGTTTTTATGGTAAATTTAAGAAGTACTGAGACATCAAGTCATACAGACATCCAAAACATCTGCTATCCGCTTCCTTCCTTTCTAAGAAGTATCCTTCTTAAAGAAAAGTTCTACCCATGGAATAGGACAAAGACAGTCTTACTTGTCTCATCTTTTTTTTTCTATGTTCAGTTAGCCACTGTATAGTACAGCCTTAATTTTTGATGTAGCGTTCAGTGATTCATTAGTTATGTATAACATTCGGTGTTCATCACAGCACATGCCCTCCTTAATACCCATCACCCTGTGACCCATCTCCCCTGTTGTCTCATCTTTCTTGATCCTGCATTCACTTTTTTAGAATAGTGTTGACAGGTAGTGTGCTGTTTACTTACAGTTTATCAAGACGAGTCTGCAAAAGTTGGTGTTCTAAGGGCTTCAGATGCCAACCAGGTGTAAACATTTAGTCTTCCTTAACAAATAACTATGTTTCTTTCTCACCTCCATCTGTGGGAATGAAGTGCCATCCACTCAGTAGACAAGGAGTCCCCAAGGTTGTATGAATAAAATGGTGGAGGCCAAAGCATTTAGGAGAACCAGAACCTCTGATTCTCTCTAATTTCCCATTCCAGCCAAATACTGAACTGCCACTGGGCAGTAAGTGTCCAGGCCCCCCTCCCTAACAAGGCATTAGCCTCTATGGGTTAAGAAAGCACCAGGGAGATAGTCCCACTTTGTCTCCTCTCCAACGCTTTAAGAATATAAGAGTCAATTGGAAATTCAGGGCTCTATATCTGTTACCGGTTCCTGGAAATGTAGCCAGTCAGTACTGCAGAAGAATACAGGGTGATCCATGGACTGGGAGGGACATCCCCTGGTGAGACATAAGACCTGGCACACAAGACATTTAGGGTTAAGATGGTGGAGGAGTAGGGTGACCCTAAGCTTGCCTCCTCCCTAGAACATAGCTAGATAAACATCAAATCATTCCAAACACCCAAGAAATTGATCATAAGTCTTAGAGAACAAAGTTGCATGTCTACGAATAGAAAAAAGAAAGAAAGAAAGAAAAAGAAAGAAAGAAAGAAAGAAAGAAAGAAAGAAACAAAGAAAGAAACAAAGAAAGAAACAAAGAAAGAAAAAAGACCTATGGAAGGTAGAAGCTGCAGAGAGTTGATTTGTGAGAGATAGGAGCCAGGGGTGCTGCGAAGAGGAGGGAGCCAGGGTCATTCCTGGTGGAGCCTTGATGGGGAAGCAGGGTGGAGCCTCAGGAGCGGGCAACAGTCTAAGGATTCTCTGGATTGCTCAGGGAGAAGTGGCTCCCCTGTTTGGAGAGCACCTGATAGAAGAGAGATGGCCTTTCCATGGACAAAAGACTGTGGGTGCCCTTGAGCTGTCCCACTCACTGGCATAGAACCATAGACTCCTGCTGAGGGCAGCAAACCCTGGTGCTGGCTGTGTGTTGAAATTCCCATAAACTCTGAACCACTGCACAGTTGCACAACTATTTTCTGGGACAAGACAACATGGCCACAGCACAGTGAGACCCTCCCCCAGAAGATCAGTGCCAGTCCATGCCACAGGGGTCTCTGAAGTGTGGGTTATCAAAACCGAGCCATGCCTGAGATAAAACACAGGAGTTCTGTGCCACCTGGCAGGTGGACAGCTCATATAAGGACAGGGTGAAGGTGGGGCTCTGGAAGCTGGGGACACAGGAGTGATTGTTTGTATGTCTGTGCAGTCTTCATGAAGAGTGGAGGGCATGAACTTCCCATTCTGGACATGAGAGATCAGGGCAAGCCATTTTTCACCCCTTACCCACCAGCACTGAACCACTTCAGTGAACTAACCTGTGCCACCAAGTGGGGAAAGGAGCTGCTACAACAAGCCATGCCACCCCCCACCCCGTGTCTTGCAGGCACACCTCCCCTAGGGCAAGTCCACCTGAGAAGTAAGCCCCTCTCCCAGAAGACCAGCATAAACCTTTTTACACACCACGTCTACTGACCAAAGAGTGCTACAAAGCTTCAGCTCTAAGGGAAACAGGATCTAGCTTCCTTTGGGTTTTTTTGTTTGGTTGGTTTTTTTGTTGTTTTTGTTTTTGTTTTTGCATACAGAAAGAGCAATTGTTTTATTTTATTTTTTAAATTTTTATCCTTGTTTTTCTTTTTTTTTTTTNGCAGTCATTTAGAAAAAAAAAGAGAGAGAAAGACTTCAGAAGGTAACTAGTTGATTTAAAGAAATTTCCACAAGGTATTGTTGAGTGAGTAAAGCCAGATTCAGTGAAGTATGTATTAAATGATCCTATTTTTGCAATTAAAAGACAAAAACTAAAGTCACATGTATGTGTTTTCTTATACGTGCACATGATATACATGTCTGTGTGTGTGCATGTATGTATACATGTGTATATATAATGTATTCACATGTGTGGGGGGTGTGTATATGCATTGATGTGTATACGTTATATATGATTCTATGAGCAGATAAAAACTATAAGAAGATACACACTAAGTTATCAACCTGTATTTAGGGGGTAGGAGGTGATTGTGGGTGAAAGGGACACATGAAAATAAGAGGAAATTTTTATTAAAATAGCATGCATAAGTTATCATGTATGGACCTGTGTATGGCATCAAGAACAAGCTATACATACATTTGAAGATAAAATTTGAGACTTCGACTTTCACAGAACATGGTCCCCCTCTCTAAACTTCCTTTAAAAGACTTTAAAATGAGTATTTGACAGTCATCATTTCGCTCTTTGGTGCCTACATGGTATCTCCTCATTTGGTTACTTTCAGCAGAAAAAAGGAAAAAAATGACAGTGAAGATTGATGTGTCAATAATGGCCAGGGAAGGCGTAATTTGGGATTCCCAAAATCAGTTGCTTGTAAGGGTAGCCACCATAACTATGACTAAATCTTGAGGTCTTCATTGAAAGTTACCACCAATTTCTCTCAGAAATTGCCACCTATCTGTGAAAGCATTCTCTTCAAAGCTTGTTTTCCCCCAAAGAAATAAACACCAAATTAGCAGTATCTAGCCCACATCATGGTGCAGAATGTGGGGCAGATTACCAAAGTATGTGAGACGCACGTAATTTGAAGTCTTTTTATCCACAGAGTAAAGAAACATTATTTTTTCCTCCCTGCTGCTTACCCACATCTGAGCGCAATCAGACAGACACCTAAAATACATGTACGGCAAATCAGCTAAAAAAAATATGGCCACACTTGCATTTTGTTTTGAAGATTTTCAGATAATATCTGAAAGATTGTTTCCAAGCCACGGTTCTGGTTTTATGGTCCAGGGCAACGCTTTAACCATTTCAGAAATAGATCAGAATTGACGTTTTTAACTCTTTCCCCTTGTAAAATACAGAATGAATTTTAATTTGACTTCAATGGCAAAGCTATTAGACCTACACAAATATTTAATCTAATATGTTCAGTTACTATCATCCAAAATGTTTGTTTTTATGGTAAATTTAAGAAGTACTGAGACATCAAGTCATACAGACATCCAAAACATCTGCTATCCGCTTCCTTCCTTTCTAAGAAGTATCCTTCTTAAAGAAAAGTTCTACCCATGGAATAGGACAAAGACAGTCTTACTTGTCTCATCTTTTTTTTTTTATGTTCAGTTAGCCACTGTATAGTACAGCCTTAATTTTTGATGTAGCGTTCAGTGATTCATTAGTTATGTATAACATTCGGTGTTCATCACAGCACATGCCCTCCTTAATACCCATCACCCTGTGACCCATCTCCCCTGTTGTCTCATCTTTCTTGATCCTGCATTCACTTTTTTAGAATAGTGTTGACAGGTAGTGTGCTGTTTACTTACAGTTTATCAAGACGAGTCTGCAAAAGTTGGTGTTCTAAGGGCTTCAGATGCCAACCAGGTGTAAACATTTAGTCTTCCTTAACAAATAACTATGTTTCTTTCTCACCTCCATCTGTGGGAATGAAGTGCCATCCACTCAGTAGACAAGGAGTCCCCAAGGTTGTATGAATAAAATGGTGGAGGCCAAAGCATTTAGGAGAACCAGAACCTCTGATTCTCTCTAATTTCCCATTCCAGCCAAATACTGAACTGCCACTGGGCAGTAAGTGTCCAGGCCCCCCTCCCTAACAAGGCATTAGCCTCTATGGGTTAAGAAAGCACCAGGGAGATAGTCCCACTTTGTCTCCTCTCCAACGCTTTAAGAATATAAGAGTCAATTGGAAATTCAGGGCTCTATATCTGTTACCGGTTCCTGGAAATGTAGCCAGTCAGTACTGCAGAAGAATACAGGGTGATCCATGGACTGGGAGGGACATCCCCTGGTGAGACATAAGACCTGGCACACAAGACATTTAGGGTTAAGATGGTGGAGGAGTAGGGTGACCCTAAGCTTGCCTCCTCCCTAGAACATAGCTAGATAAACATCAAATCATTCCAAACACCCAAGAAATTGATCATAAGTCTTAGAGAACAAAGTTGCATGTCTACGAATAGAAAAAAGAAAGAAAGAAAGAAAAAGAAAGAAAGAAAGAAAGAAAGAAAGAAAGAAACAAAGAAAGAAACAAAGAAAGAAACAAAGAAAGAAAAAAGACCTATGGAAGGTAGAAGCTGCAGAGAGTTGATTTGTGAGAGATAGGAGCCAGGGGTGCTGCGAAGAGGAGGGAGCCAGGGTCATTCCTGGTGGAGCCTTGATGGGGAAGCAGGGTGGAGCCTCAGGAGCGGGCAACAGTCTAAGGATTCTCTGGATTGCTCAGGGAGAAGTGGCTCCCCTGTTTGGAGAGCACCTGATAGAAGAGAGATGGCCTTTCCATGGACAAAAGACTGTGGGTGCCCTTGAGCTGTCCCACTCACTGGCATAGAACCATAGACTCCTGCTGAGGGCAGCAAACCCTGGTGCTGGCTGTGTGTTGAAATTCCCATAAACTCTGAACCACTGCACAGTTGCACAACTATTTTCTGGGACAAGACAACATGGCCACAGCACAGTGAGACCCTCCCCCAGAAGATCAGTGCCAGTCCATGCCACAGGGGTCTCTGAAGTGTGGGTTATCAAAACCGAGCCATGCCTGAGATAAAACACAGGAGTTCTGTGCCACCTGGCAGGTGGACAGCTCATATAAGGACAGGGTGAAGGTGGGGCTCTGGAAGCTGGGGACACAGGAGTGATTGTTTGTATGTCTGTGCAGTCTTCATGAAGAGTGGAGGGCATGAACTTCCCATTCTGGACATGAGAGATCAGGGCAAGCCATTTTTCACCCCTTACCCACCAGCACTGAACCACTTCAGTGAACTAACCTGTGCCACCAAGTGGGGAAAGGAGCTGCTACAACAAGCCATGCCACCCCCCACCCCGTGTCTTGCAGGCACACCTCCCCTAGGGCAAGTCCACCTGAGAAGTAAGCCCCTCTCCCAGAAGACCAGCATAAACCTTTTTACACACCACGTCTACTGACCAAAGAGTGCTACAAAGCTTCAGCTCTAAGGGAAACAGGATCTAGCTTCCTTTGGGTTTTTTTGTTTGGTTGGTTTTTTTGTTGTTTTTGTTTTTGTTTTTGCATACAGAAAGAGCAATTGTTTTATTTTATTTTTTAAATTTTTATCCTTGTTTTTCTTTTTTTTTTTCTATCAAGCTTCTCTTAACAAGCAAACCAAAACACATCAAGGATCTAGCTTCCTTTATTCATTTATTTTTTTCTTTAAATTTTAATTTTATTTTGCTTTATTTATTTATTTGATCCCCAAAATGACAAGATGGAGTAATTCACCCCAAAAGAAAGAACAGGAAGAAATGATGGCCAGGGATTTAATCAATACAGATATAAGTAAGATGTCTGAACTAGACTTCAAAACATCAAATATAAGGATACTAGCTGGGTTTGGGGGGAAAAAAAGCATAGAAGAAGACTAAAGAATCCCTTACTATAGAAAAGAAAGAGCTAAAATATAGTCAAGTTGAAATTAAAAATGCCACAAATGATGCAAATCTGAGTGGATTTCATAACAAGGATGGATGAAGCAGACGAATGAGTCAGTAATATAGAAGATAAAATTATGGAAAATAATGAAGCTGAAAAGAAGAGGGAAACAAAGGTAATTAATCATGAAGGTAGACTCAGGGAACTCAGTGACTCATTAAAATGGAATAACATTTGTATCATAGGAGTCCCAGAAGATGAAGAGAGAGAAAAAATTGCGGAAGTTTTATTCAAACAAATTATGGCTGAAAACTTCCCCAATTTGGGGAAGGACACAGACATCAAAATCTAGGAAACAAACTGAGGGCTTCAGAGGGGAGGCGGCTGGGGGAATGGGATAGGCTGGTGATGGGTAGTAAGGAGGGCACGTATTGCATGGTGCACTGGGTGTTATACACAACTAATGAATCATGGAACTTTACATCAAAAACCAGGGATGTACTGCATGGTGACTAACATAATATAATAAAAAATATTATTATAAAAAAAAATCTAGGAAGTGCAGAGAATTCCCATTAAATTCAACAAAGCCAGCCATCGCCAAGGCATATCATAGTCAAATTCACAGAATCCACAGACAAGAAAGAATCCTGAAAGCAGCAAGAGAATAAAAAGGCCTTAACCTACAAGGGAAGACGCATCAGGTTTGCAGCAGATCTGTCCACAGAAACTTGACAGGCCAGAAGAGAGTGGTAGGATATATTCAACATGCTGTATGGAAAAATATGCAGCCAAGAATACTATCTAACAGGGCTGTTGTTCTCAAACAGAAGGAGAGAAAGAGTTTCCCAGAAAAACAAAAACTGAAGGAGTTTGTTACCACTAAGCCAGCCCTGCAAGAATTATGAAGGGGTCCCTTTGAATGGCAAAGAAAGACCAAAAGCAAAAAAGACTAGAAAGGAACAGAGAACATCACCAGAAACACCAGCTTTACAGGTAACACAATGCACTGAATTCTTATCTTTCAATAATCACTCTGAATGTAAACGGACTAAATGCTCCAATCAAAAGACATAGGGTATCCAAATGGATTAAAAAAAAAAGAAGAACAAGATCCATCTATATGCTGCCTATAAGAGACTCATTTTAGACCTAAAGACACCTGCAGATTGAAAGTGATGGGGTGGAGGAGCACCTAGGTGGCTCAGTTGGTTAAGCTTCTGACTTTGGCTCAGGTCATGATCTCCAGGTCTTGGAATCAAGCCCTGCATCAGGCTCCCTGCTCAGGGGGGAGTCTGCTTCTCCTTCACCACCCCCAATCTCTCCCTCTGCCCTTCCCCCCCACTCATATTCTCCCTCTCTCTCTCAAATAAACATATGAAATCCTTTTAAAAAGGGGGAAAAAAGTAAGAAGGTGAGGGGATAGAGAACCATCTATCTTGTAAATAGACATCAAAAGAAAGCCAGAATAAGCATACTTATATCAGACAACCCAGATTTTAAAGCAAAGACTGTAACAAGAGACGCAGAAGGGCATTATATCACAACTAAGGGGTCTATCCATCAAGAAGATCTAGCAATTGTAAGTATTTATGCCCCCAACTTATATATATATAAATCATTTAATATATAAATCATTTAATAACAAACATAAAGAAACTCATGATAATAATATACTAATACTAGGGGACTTTAACAACCCACTCACATCAATGGACAGATCATCTAAGCAGAATCAACATGGAAACAATGGCTTTGAATGACACACTGGATCGGATGGATTTAACAGATATATTCAGAATATTTCATCCTAAAGCAGCAGAATACACATTCTTTTCGAGTGCACATGGAACATTCTCTGTAATAAATCACATACTGGGTCACAAATCAGCCCTAACAAGTACAAAAAGATTGAGATCATACCATGAATATTTTCAGACCCCAACACTATGCAACTTAAAGTCAGTCAGAAGAAAAAATTTGGAAAGACCACAAATTCATGGAGGTTAAGGATATCTCACTAAAAAGAATGAATAGGTTAACCAGGAAATTGAAGACAAAATAAAAAGTACAAGGAAGCAAATACAAATGAAAACACAACATTCCAAAATCTTTGGGATGCAACAAAGGTAGTCCTAAGAGGGAAGGATATTATAATACAGGCCTGGCTCAAGAAGCAAGAAAAGTCTCAAATATAAAACCTAACCTTACATCTAAAGATGTAGAAAAGGAACAGAAAATAAAGCCTAAAGCCAACAGAAGAGGGAAAATAACAAATATTAGAGCAGAAATAAGCATAGAAACAACAACAGCAACAAAACAGTAGAACAGATCAACAAAACTAAGAGCTGGTTCTTTGAAAGAATTCATAAAATTGATAACCCCCTAGCCAGACTTATCAAAAAAAAA
>NC_048220.1:119826024-119853504 GCF_002007445.2 Ailuropoda melanoleuca | reverse complement strand
TTTTTTTTTTTTTTTTTTTTTCCTTTTTTTTTTTTTTTTTTTTGGAGTATCAGGTAAGACATTGCCTGGATATCACATTTTTGATACTGAATACTGTTGCACATTAAATATTCTTTACTGAGGACACATGGAAATACAACTCAACTCAAAATGGCACTAGATGAGATTTTGATGGGTCTAGTGTTTATAAGTTCCAGAATTATCCAGAAGAGAAAACATCTATCCATTCATTTTTATACAATTACCAAAGTGCTAATTGCATGTATTTTGGGTGTTCCCTTATTGGGGAAAATGTTTTTAACACCTATAAACCACAAGCAGAGTGTCAGATTAAACAAAGCCCTTTGTTCCCACAATTTGTTCAAGAACAATTTGTATCTGTAAGCAAAATTTGATATCAACACGGTTCTGGCCTGAAATGCTGACTGAGTCCATAAGTTGGCTAACAGCTTAAAAAGTAACAGGTTGATAGATATAAAAGGATTTAGGATGAACTGGGCTTCAGAAACCAAGCAGAACAGGGGTGCGAGGGATCCTTTTAACTTTCGTTCAAAATAGGCTTAAGATTTTTATTGTGTTTCTATTGTCTGGAAAAAAATCACATCCTACTCATTTGAACTGTCTTATGGCACACAACTACTACTAAGTGACTAAAACAAAATCAACTTCGGATGCATCACAAAAATAAAAGCCAGTGTGTCAAGATAGAACTATTGCCTTCACTATGTAAACAGGAAAACCTAATCTCTCTAAAATTTCCTACCTGAACACCTTTTTTTGTTGTTCAGCAAGCATGTTGGTAAATCACTGGGACACAGCAAGATTGCCTGCAATTGTTAAGATACTGCTTAACACAGTAACTTACCACAAGATAACAAGGACAGAAATAGCTGTAGCCAACCAGAGTGAGGCCAGCTGTTTGTTATCCGCCAAGAAAAGAGGAAAGGGACCGAAGAGAAAGAAAGACGGGCAAAAACATATCTAAGACTACGACTTGCTTTCGGGGCACCTGGGTGGCTCAGTCAGTTAAGCGGCCAACTCTTGATTTTGTCTCAGGTCATGATCTCAGAGTTGTGGGATCGAGCCCCTCCTCCAGCCCTGTGTGGGGCTCTGTGCTCAGCGAGGAACCTACTTGAGATTTTCCCTCTTCCTCTCCCTCTGCTCCTCCCCCCACTCTCTCTCTCTCTTTCTCTCAAATAAATAAATAAATCTTTTTTAAAAAGGACTACAGCTTGCTTTCATTGAGAATTTATCTTAACTAAACAGGAACAGGAAAACAGGGAGAGACACTGCAGAACCATTTTAGAGACTAAAGGGCTGGGAGGTGATGCAAGAATAAAAACATGGAGGATTTGAGATTTTTGTATATTTTATGTATGTGAAGGCTTTTCTGCAAACCCACGAGTAGCAATTCTTGATGTCTACTGACTTCAGCAAAAGAAAATGAGGCTAGGGTCACCTGGGTGGCTCCATTGGTTAAGTGCCCCACTCCTGGTTTCAGTTCAGGTCCTGATCTCGTGGCTGGTGAGCTCGAACTCTGCATCAGGCTCCGCGCTCAGAAGAAGTCTGCTTGGAAATTCTCTCCCTCTGCCCCTTCTCAGTCTCTCTCTCTCTCTTTCAAATAAACTAATTAATTAATTAATTATTTTTTAAAAAAGAAAATGAGCCTAAACTACTACATGAATTAACTTAGTTTTCAAGCTTCCCTTATTCAGCAAACTTAGAGAGGTACAGATCACATCGGAGAGAATTTATAGGAATGGTAGAGAGAACCTGGCTGTGCAAGCCACTCCGCTGAATCTCAGTTTTCTAATTTTAAAAATGCATATAAGAATGTTTTTGCGGGGCGCCTGGGTGGCACAGCGGTTAAGCGTCTGCCTTCGGCTCAGGGCGTGATCCCGGCGTTACGGGATCGAGCCCCACATCAGGCTCCTCCGGTATGAGCCTGCTTCTTCCTCTCCCACTCCCCCTGCTTGTGTTCCCTCTCTCGCTGGCTGTCTCTATCTCTGTCCAATAAATAAANAAAAAAACTTTAAAAAAAAAAAAAAAAAAAAAAAAAGAATGTTTTTGCAAAGAGATGAAACTTAAGGTATTTAGCAGGAACCTGACATGTAACAGATATTCGGCAAATGGTGACTATTACTACTGGCTGGGCTCTCAGATCTGCTTTTTCTGTTGTCTTCTGCACCAAAAGTTGATTTTGCTACTTGGCTTCCTCTGATTCCATGCAAACCTGGACTCAATCTATGAAATCCGCAGAGTCAGGTGATTTAAAATAAAAGCAGGCAAATTAATCTTTGGGGATCACATAATTCACTGAGCCTTTCCCTTTGCAGCCTCCTGGTCTATTGCTACATAGAGGCAGCCCTTGAGTGTTATCTCCCAAGTTAACCTGCTCCTAGGAGGATGGAGGAGATGGGTGGCCAGGGAAGAAGAAACAAAGTTGCCCACTCCCTGGAATGATATTAAAAACTCACCATACTGATGAAAGGAGGTTGTAAAGTAAGCAGTCCTCATTACAGTCTGCATTTATTGCAACACTTTATGGTAGACAAATATTCCCTCCATTTATCTTTCTTTCTTACTTCATGTGAGTTTTTATATGCCCCTCACTTGGCAAAAATAATAATAATGATAATAAATGTTTTTCATGGTCAGTCTTCTTGTACATAGACATCGGTTGTGTTTCTCCACACCCACCTTGTGTTCCCATCAATTTTTGTTCACTGCTGCATAGCACTTTTTTTTTCCTTTTTGGTCAACAAAATGATAATTTACCACTGGGTTTCACATTTCCAAATGAACTGAAAAATGAAATCCAAAAGTATATTTTGCAATATTTAAAATTATTGCTATTTGGAAATTTTTAATTTCATCACTTGGAAAATGAAATTTTAAAGTTTAGTCAAGATAATGAAAAAGGATGTTAGAAGTATATACTAAATGCTAACCACCAACTCCAGACAAAGACTTCATCAACACGAGTCGTCTCATTTCTTCAAATGTTAGTCATAAGGCATCACTTTCAGTCTTTCTCTGATTAACACTGAAAAAAGAAACCACTCCTTTCCCTCAACTTTCTAGGTAGATGTTTTATAATTACAAGAAATGTTTGTTTATGAAGCAATTGAGGGAATGAATGATGCAAAATAAGAATCCTTTATGAATTCCAGCAGTTAATTAAGAATTGATACAATCATAATTGGGGGTGGAGGGGAGGAGAGAAGGAATTCTGAGTACTTTTATCAAAAGAAAAGTCTGAAAGTTCTGAATGGTGAGTGAGAAAAAGCCCAAGTAGGAGAGAAAAATACAGCTCACAGTAAGAAAGCTACCAGTGAAAAGCAGGCCACTGAAAGGCTGCACTGCAGTGAGGGAAGGGCAAGTCTGAATAGGCTTGAAATTAGCATTATCTCTGGAAAGAGCCAAGTGAGTAAATGCATATTCATGGGGCTCACTACTCTCCAGCATTATCATCATCACCACCACCACTGCCACCACCGTTAATACATGCTGAACATCTTGTTTTATCTCATTTGATGATGACAACAACCTTATTTAGTTGGAAACTCAGACTTTGAGATGTTGAATAACCTCTCCAGGGTCACACTGCTATTTTAAGAGTGCAGATCTATATGATTCCAAACCCATTGTATGAACTGCTATACCAATCTGCCCCCAAAGAATACAATTTAAAGTCGATATACCTTGGAAGGAGTCAAACTCTGAACATCGAACCACCATTCATTCAGCCACACATTAATCTTGTCCAATCTCTCAGACCCAAAAAGAACACCCCATGTCCTATTAGTCAAATATGCTTTCCACTACACTTGCAGCTACCATGAAATAAAATGCAGTTTCAAAGAAAGAGATTTCTGTGCTCTGTACATATCTGTGAGCTTATCACATAATGTGAAATAAGAGATTTTCAATCAGGCTCATTGGAATCCCACTAACAGCATACAATTCTTTAAATCACATCATCTGAACTATGAGTCATCTTTTCCCGTATTTGTACTATCATTCTAGCTAACCATACTATAATCCTAAATTATGACTCTTTTGTTAGTAATACTTTCCCTAACCAGATATGGGACTGTAAGGGATAGACTCACAAGGTATTGACCTCCCCTCTTCTCTCCATGATTTTCTTAAAAATATATACCTTGATTAATTAGACATTTGAAGAGATCAACAAAATTTACAAAAGCCTTTAAACTAAGAAAGAAAAAGATTCAAATTGCTAAATTCAGGAATGGAAGAGGAGATATAGATAGATGATAGATAGATAGATAGATAGATAGATAGATAGATAGAGATATCCTACAATAATAAAAAGGATTTTAAGGGAATACTATAAACAACTGTATGACAACAAATTAGATAATTGAGGTGATAAACAAATTCCAAGGAAGACACAAACTACCAAAACTGACTCAAAAAGAAATAGAAAATCTGAATAACCTTAAACAAATAAAGAGATTGAATTAGTAATTTTAAAACTTCCCACAATGAAAAGGCCTATGTGGCTTCACTGATAAATCCTAGCAAACATTTAGAGAAGATCTAATGCTAATTCTTCACAAATTCTTCCAAAATATAAAAGAGCTTGGGAAACATCCCAATTTATTCTAAGATGCCAGTATTACCCTATGCCAAAACCAAATAAAGACATCGCGAGAAAAAACTACAGACCGATGTCCTGTATGAATATAGATGCAAAAATCCTCAACTAGCAAAATTGAATCCAGTAACGTAACAAGGTCATGACCAAGGAAGAGAGGTTGGTTTAACATCTGAAAATTAGTACAAGTCATGTACCCTATTAGTAAAATAAAAAAAAAAAAAACCACACACACACACATAATCACCTCAATAGATGCAAAAAGCATTTGACAAAATACACCACCTTTTCATGATGAAAATACTCGACGAAGGAGGGATAGGAAGGAAATTCCTCAACCTGATAAGAGGCAACTAACAAAAAACAATAGCTGATATCATGTTCATTGATAAATGGCTGAATGTTTTCCCCCTACAATCAGAAACAAGACAAGAGTGTCCACTCTCACCAGTTCTACTTAGCATTGTGCTGGAAACTCTATCCAGGGGATTTAGTCAAGTAAAAGAATTAAAAGTATTCCAGATCAGAAAGAAAGAAGGAAAACTACCCCTCTTCAAAAATGACATGATTTATATACAGAAATTACTAATCAATCCATAAGGGAAAAAAAGCTATTAGGACAAATGAGAAAGATTATAGGCTATAAGATCCATATTCTAAAAGCAATTGTATTATTATACCAGAGCAAATAATATGAAAAGGAAATTAAGAAGACAAGACCCTTTACAGGAGCAGCAAAGGGATTAAAATACCTAGGAATAAATGTAACAAAATGGATGTGAGATGTGAAAACTGAAATCCACAAAACATTGTTGAAGAAATTAGTGAAAATCTTAGAAATGGAAAAATGCCCTGTATTGATGAATTGGAAGACTTAATATTGTTTATATATGAATGCTCCCAAAACCAATTTTCAGATTTCATGTAACCCTATCAAATTCCAGCTGCCTTATATGCAGAAATTAGCAACCTGATCCTAAAATTCAAAGAAATGCTAGGCACCCAAAATAGCCAAAACATTCTCGAGGAAAAGAACAAAGTTGGAGGACTCATACTTCCTGATTTCAAAACTTAACCTGGGTGGCTCAGTTGGTAAAGCAGCTAACTCCTGATTTCAGCTCTGGTCATGATCTCGGGGTCCTGGGATTGAGCCCTGCATTGGGCTCTGTGTTCAGGAGGGAGTCTGCTTGGGATTCTCTCTCTCCTTCTCCCTCTGCCCCTTCCCCCTCCCGTTCTTTCTTTCTTTCTCTTTCTCTCTGTCTCAAATAAATACATAAATCTCTTTTAAAAAACTTAACTACAAGGCTATAGTAATAAAGGCCGTGTAGTAGTGTACTACCATGTATCATAGTACCATCTCTATGCTACTCTCCAGTGCCCTAGAGGTTTAGGGAAACCTGTGGGATGGCCACCTCCCCGCATGCTGGTGAGAAGTGAAGCGCAGGTCCCCTCTACTCTTTCATCCCCCAAACTTATTTTAGAACCTTCTCCCTCACCTTGGATTTATATCTTAGTGCGGGGAGGTGTTAAGATGCTGGGGTCCACATCATGAGGGCTCACCAGCACTCGACTCTCTCTTTCCTGCTCTGACTCCTGATTTCCCTCCTGTTCCTCAGTTAGAGGCTCTTTATCTAGTTATGAGAGAAAGAGAGGGAGAGAGGGGCATGGGTAGGAGTGGGTGTGTGTATTAGACTGGCTTCGGGTGAGGTAGGAAAGGAGAACACACCTTACCTGAAAAACAATTGTTCTAAATTTCCTCTACCTTTTAGGGTGTGGCTTTGACACTGAAAGCCAGAAATTTGAAGTCTCTGTTTTCTAGTATCACAATTTTCATTTGGGGGCAATAGAGACCTCCTGGGGGAGGGTTTCTGGGTAAAAGCTAATGACTGGGGAGACACATGGTTTAACATCGTACATCAGCTGCCATTTTTTTTACCCTCTTGATGAAAGCAAATGGTAGAGAAAGCTTGCCTGCACCAAATACTGAGGTGACAGGCACTGAAGTATGTACTTCTACCATAGAGTGACCCTCAGAATTAAATATTATTCCCCCATTTTGCTGATGAGAGGCATTGGCTGAAGTAGAATTACAGACCAGGTGTGATTCACTAGAATCTAGAGATTTTTAATTTTCAAGGAATAGATCTCATTTTTTTTCCAAACAAAATCCTGTACAGAAAGCTACATTATAAAACAGATTTTAAGCAGGAGGAAGGTTACTTTCCTCCTGGTTCAGGGTATTCTCTCATTGGTTCCTTCATCCCCTCCCTCAAGTACAGTCTGTCCATGTTGGGAATAAGAAGAGAGAGGGATTTTCTTTTCCCTATTTCTAGCCCCATCTGAATGGCCATTCTCCTCCAGGACTTAGCAATTATATGACACTTTGTTGGGAGGGAAAGCCAGATCATGTTAGAGCATTGTCCTCACTGGGAAGTTGGAGGGGAAGTTGGCAACTGTGGTGAAGTGAAGTCCTCACCATTTCCCGTGGGAAGGATGGCTGGCAGAGCTCTCAATTATGGCATTGTGTAGGGTCCCCCAGAGTGGAGAGAAGGGGCTCTGACTCACCTTGCAAGGAGATCCCAAGTGTTGGCATATGGCTTGCAGCTGTGGGCTCCATTCCTTCCCACCTGAGCTCTCCCAGGTGCTTCCTGTCGACCTAGGAATATGCCCTTTCCCCACCCTATCTCTCCATTCTCCTCTCCCTCAATGTGGATACTCATCTAGACGGAGGGACGGAAAGAGTGGTATTTGGGGGGGCAGAGGAGTTGAGAATCCTCTCCTTTGTGACCCTATTTATGCCCCTCTTCTCTTTTACTACCTCCAAAGCTCAGACTTTTGAATTCAAAACTCAGGAAGAGATTCTCTTCTTAAATGTTTTCAACTGGCACCTTTCTTCCCTGAGTGAAGAGTTCAGAATGTCTGGCTCTTGTATGAGGAGTGGGGGATGCGAAGAGCCAAAAAGGGAAGGAAGCCCCATGGGTAGGAGCAGGGAGGGGACAGTGGTTAATATTTCCCAAATATCACCATGCAGGAGCTAGACCCACCACACGCTGGCTCAGCTCCCTCCTCTTCCTTCCTACATCCTCTGGGGGCCCTTAAGGCCTTTATGAAAGACAGTGTGAAAATATGGGCACAAAACACTGCCCAGAACGACCTAAGATTTTACTTAAAATGGGACTTTGCCTTTCTGAAAGACATTGTAAAGTAACCAGCGCAGGCAAAATTCAGCTTCTCATAATAAACTGGAAAAAATTGAGTCCTTTCAGTGAAAACACAAGTACAAGATGTACACCGGTAGAAAGTCTGAAGTTCCCTGCTTGCCCCTGCCACCTTTATTATTCTGCATTTACCCAAAATAAATCCCCTCCTTTCTGCTTCTAGTAATGGAAGAGAGTCTAGCTGAGAAAACACACAACTCGGGCTGAAGTTAGGGAATAGACGGTGCTGTTTGTAGAGAGGAAAACAGTTGCTTTGGAAAGTTCACATGCATTGCCTGGACAGAAGAAAATGGTGAGGGGCCTCCCCAGGAGTAAGGCCAACCCCCTTCCAGTCAATGGGGGTAGAATAAGAAAGGACAGCCTTATCTGCTCCAGAGTAGGGAAGGTAGAGCCAGCACAAATATTCAATGTTTGCACTGTTAGACATACCTCCCCTCACCTGCCAAGACTGGCGTGAGAGAAAGAGCCAGGAAACTCAAGAGTCTCAGACCCAGCTGCCTGAGTCTCTACTGGTCCATGGTCCCCCTGAGGACAGCTCAGCTACTTTGTCATGGTGTCCCCCCGGGTCAATGTATTGGATTTTAAAATTTTGTGTCACAGTCCTTTCTGAGGTTCTAATAAAAGAAAAAACCTTTTATCCCTATATATTGCTTAGAATTTCAAGAGATGCATGGAGTACCCAAATATGGAACCCTAGCTTTAGAGTTTTAATTTTCATTAAAGCCCCTTGGGAGCAGAGACCTGAGATCAGAGAAAATGGGCCTGTTATGAATATTAAAAGTCTTACTTCCCCAGGGGGCAAGTGCAAACTCCATCCTGCCCAGATCTAGGTCCATTCGCCTGATAAATCACTTCGCATTCTTTAATCCCGAGATCAAATGCCTCCTCTCTCGTCCCGCAGATGGAAGTGACTACTTCTGCCTGTGTTCTTCATGATACGTACTTGTGCATAACTGCTGAGGATACAACCCTTGCAGAATCCATTTGCTCTCCCCAACATTCATTCTCCCCTTCTTCCTCCTCCTAATAGATTTTCCAATTTAAGTTGTAGGCACAGTTACTGCTTTTCAGACTACATTTTCCTTTCTCTCTTGCAGCTGAAGTGGCCGTGGTGACTATTTTCTAGCCAGTAAGACAAGAATAGAAGTCATACATGCAATTTCCAGATCAAGTTCTTAAAAAGGACACTGATTCCTCTTCACTTTCTTGATGTATCTGCTTCCCAAAGGCTGGAATAAGATCACGGTTGTTGGTCAGCTGACCTTAAATACACAGACAAGAGCAACATCCTAGGAAATGAAAGAGTAGGCGGGGTGCCTAATTGAATGACCCCACGGAGCTGCCTAACTGCCGTGGATCAGCTCCTATGAGACAGCAACTGCTTCTTTGTTAAAACCACGGTATTTCCAAGTCCCCTTGTTTCAGCAGAATAGCCCAACTAATACAGAAACAGACAAAAGTCCTAGAGAAAATTCCACAGTCTCCTGAGACTGATCGATAAAAGCATCAAAGTTTACATATCTGTAAGCATAGTAGGCAGTACTTATTTATTTTCTTGAGAAGTATCTGGAAGAAACGGTTGTATATTAAAAATTTAGTGCAGTCTCATGTAATCTGCCAACAGACAGACCCCTTGCTCCTTCTTTTCCAGGAACATCTGCCGAATCTATGTGGCATTTCCGTGAACAATATCACTCAGGGTCACTTTTCATGTTGACTTTGCTTATGTGGATATTTAGTTTAGGAAATGATCAGACACCAGTGCTGGTCTTGGGGACTTAATTTGCACAGGTGCTGGGTTCTGAGAGGGCAGGGAAGCTTGAGAAGTAGAATTGAGGGCTCTTACCAGTTTTCCCAGTTGTCTGGATTTGGATACAGGTGTGGCAGTCGGCACCACAGGCCCTTAGAAAGTGTTCTGCAGGCACATAGGAACTTCCCTGCAAGGGCAGCTGTACAGAGAGAGTCACAGGTCAGGGCCCAGGATGGTGTCACTTAATCCAGACTTTTCTGCAAAACACGACAAGGCATTGCCCCTAGAGCTGTGAGCAGGAGCCTTCTGTGACCTGTCAGTTGGGAAGGGCCCTAAGGGAGAGAGACCCACACCTTGCCCCATCTGCCCACAAAAGAACCAGGATCCACAGCCATTGGGTACCACTTTCCCCGAGGATCGACACTCCGGTTCATGTTTTTATCAAAATTTGAGCATGTATTGACATCAAAATACTCTCTTTCTGGCAGACATGTCTTCAGCAAAGAGTGAAAAACGGGCACTCAAAGGCTCCATTTTTGTTGTACCCAAAGACAGAGACTAAAACCTTGTCAGGGCAGCTCAGCTCTGACATTTCAAACTCCGCTCAGAAAGAACTCGTTGCATGACATGACAGCAAGGTACGGGGCTGAAGACACAGGGTAAGGAGGAAAGGGAAATGAAAGAAGAGCCACAACAAGGAAAACGCTGTGCTCCTGGAAATGAAACTTCACGATGTTGGGACTCCCCCTTAGAGCCCTAGGGACTGACTCAGCACACACTGATAAAATGCTAAAGACAATTCATTTAGGACTAGAGCAAGATTAGGTCTCCCTACAGTCATCCTCACCTACTTGACACCCCAGGGGGGTTTCCTCTTTTTTTTTCATAGTTCTTGGGGGTCCCCCGTCACTCCACTGAGCTGGCCTGGATATCTTTCTTCTAGGAGAAGGCAGGTGCCCAAGACTGTTTCCCATCTTATGGATAACATCTTACTGTTAATTAAGGAAGGTAAGTACAGTGGGAGAAGGGCACTTTAACCGATTTCATAGAACATGTTTTGGAACTTTCTGAGTATTTTTTAAACATCAGATTTTGCCCGCGATATTCCTATAGCAACATCTACTGCTTATTATTACTATTGTAGCTGCTGTTTCCTTTTATTGTCCTTCAATATCCAATCACAAGGTGAGTAGTTTTAAATCTTTCTCATTTGAGACAAATTACTAAATGTTAACAGCTATTTTATAAACTTCATACAAAAACTGACTCTGAGAAATGCTTTTGTCTTGCAACAGTGTGTTTCCCAAGGGTGCTGAAAAAGATAGCGCATCGGTGCCGGGCACACTACATTTAGATTTGCTGTCAGGGATGGAAATGAAATTTCTGGTCCTAAGAGATGAGTTCAGAGAGTGAGGATTAGTAATGAGATTCTCAGCCTGAATTTGCCCAGGAAAATCTTTGTCCTTACAGATTGGGACAAAGAGAGAAAACCTAGGGCTTCCTGGAGGGGATTTTTACCAAGAAAACAAACAACAAACAATCAAGTAAAAGGTGCACACACTCTTCTAACCCCACTATCCAGTAATCTCCAATCTATCTAAAAGGTGAGTTGTCTGAGCTCTTCAAGACTCTATTATATACAAAGTTATACATATAACTTATTACAGTGGGAAAATAAAGGAAAATCATTCTTGCTTTCTCTGTTTAATAAATAGTCTGAATGATCACACACACACACACACACACACACACACACACAAAGGAAGAAAAGAACGTTGTGACCAATTGATACTGGGAGTCTTACAAGGTCATTGTGTTCTGCTCGTATATGAGAAACAATAAAATGCCTTTCCTTTTCTATGATTGACCACATCATAGGAACGCATGAGACTAAAAGAAGACAACATTTAAGAGAGGGAAGAGAGAAGGTAGTGATGAAAGGAAATGATGGAAGCAGAGAAGGGTGGACGTGTACTGCAATCAGGATCTGCTTTGTCCTCAGTCCACTGCTGGGATCCTGACTTTGCAGGTGGAGACTCAGGTGTCCTGAGCATCTTTCCTGATCTGCTTTCCCTAGCTCTCCACTTCTTTCGCAGAGTAATGACAAAGCAACATAGTGAATGTCTCCCATCTGGGGCAGCAGGTGGAAGCAACTTCTTCCTGGTTTCCAAAGAGCAAGCGAGACCTAGGTACATAAAGTAGAGAAGGCACCATTGCTCCCCCAGAATCTCTAGAAGGACTAGAGAGGCTTCTCTTTTCTTTGAGCTCCCCACACTGTATCTAGGTTTCTCTCTAGGTCCTTCGGCATCTCCTGCCCCACCCAAAAAGAGTAAGTACACCAGTGGAAATCCCCTGAGCAAACTAGCACATGCCGTACCAAAATATTGTGTCTTGGCTTTGTTCTTTTACATCTTCACAACTAAAGGAAAGAGATACAATCAAAATGATAGTCCACTAAAATGATAAACAAGAGAATTTAAAGAGACACAACCCAATTACTCGCTCAGGGAGTAAAAATCTGAGCAATTCATGAGACCTGTGTTGGTGGAAAGATATAATTCACGATTCCTTCTCTAACACTTACTTAGTTTATGGGAATTTATAATTATATCTTTCTTGAAAGGATATTCAGCTCAATGCAAAAACATACCAATTTTTATGAATCAGACTCATGATTTCCTAACCAAGCTTTCAAGACAAGGTTAGAAATGAGGGCACAAATTATTATCTGATGCACAAAGTTATCACTCTTTGAAATATGTTTGAAAATGCCAAAAGAGGGGCGCCTGGATGGCGCAGTCGTTAGGCGTCTGCCTTCAGCCCAGGGCGTGATCCCTGTGTTCTGGGATCGAGCCCCACATCAGGCTCCTCCGCTGGGAGCCTGCTTCTTCCTCTCCCACTCCCCCTGCTTGTGTTCCCTCTCTCACTGGCTGTCTCTGTCAAATAAATATAAAATCTTTAAAAAAAAATGCCAAAAGAAAACCTCAGCAGATGGAGGAGACAGACTATGTCCGTGCAGTTGGCTTCTTGCTCTGAATGTCTCTTGAGCTTGCAGTGCAGGATGCGATCTTATGGACAGGGCACCCCACCTCTGTCCCTGGGTCTGCCTTGACAATGAAGACAGGCTTCCAGAGGTTGGTGCAGATGCCCCGCTTCTTCTTTTCTCATTTTATGAGATTGTCACAATAACTGTAATGATGACATAAGCGAACTCATGCAGCTTTCTGTTGTACATTTTGGCGGTGTTGTTCATCTTTGCTAATTCAGCCATTTTTACAGCCCTGTAGGACCAGGATCTACCCAACGTTTGTGAATCAAACAGAAGTTCACTACTGGCCGTCCACTCGGCATCTCAGTACTCATCACTTCGTAATTTCAGTCTTGTGGCTTTTTTCTAAAGAGAGCTGAGGGGTGTTTTAGAGCTCGAATCCAGGTGATTAGCAAGTGGAAGACCTGAGCAGATCTCCGCGTTTCATTTCGGAAGGAAGACATCATCTGTCTCTTGATAACAGGATTGCTATCAACCTGCACCTTCATTTGAATACTAATAGTGGTTTAAAGAAAAAGATACAATTACCAGGAAGTCGGTTAGACTTAACAAATATGACTACTTTAACCCAGGGGCCATGTTGGGAGCAGTTTTGACTGGCAGACAATTTAGGGAACGTCTGAATGATCTTGGCCATTGTCCCAAGCTTCTGCTCCATATGTATAGGCAGGTACCAGTGGGGCTCGCAAACACCGCGTGTTCCTGAAATGTTGTGTGGCTAGCCCATTTTCACAAATAGAATCCTATTAAAAACGCACTGAGAAAATAACTGTTTTATCCAATAAACAAGGGATCAACAGTTTTTTTCTGTGAAGGACCAGAGAGTAAAGATTTTACATTTTGTGTGCCATACAGTTTCTGCCATAGATCCTCAACTCTGCTGTAACTGTGTTCCAAGAAAACTTTATTTCCAAGAATAAGGGGTGGGCCAAATTTTGCCCTTTGGCCGTAGTTCGCCAACACCTAAATTAAATAAATAATTCTTGAATGCCTACTTTGATGAGCAAGGTATAAGTAAGTACCAGGGATACACAGAAAACCAAACAAAATTGCTGTTCTTGTGAAACTCTCTAGTGTGCATGTTCAGAGATTGGAGGTGAATTATTTAAAATAACTTGCAATACATTACTTCATAAAGTGCAGAAGCTTTCCTTAAGGAGAAACTCACCCCAGATAATCAACTGATTAGGTGTCTAAATTTAGAGTTTTGTCTTGTGATTTTTTTTTTCTTTTGAACCGAAGCGTATTCACACTCTAGTCGCAGGTAGTTTGGGGCTGGATTGGAATGTGCCACCTCACTCTGGAATAAGCAGAGTAAGTTTGGGGGCTGACATGAATGCCAAAGAGGCACAATAATTCAAAAGCTCTGTCCCTTCGTTTCCTCTACCTCTGCTTACAACAGCAATACTTTTACTCAGACTTCCTGTTTCTGGCACTTGCCTTCTTTTTTGCTGTGTTTATACTTCCCCCTGTCTGTGGTTAAGTAAGTATAAAGTACTAAAGCTGTAGATTTGTCTGTCTTTCTGTCACTGGTTCGCTCTCTCTCATTCATTCCTACACACAGGCTCACACACCTCCTCTCTCCTTTCTTTCTCTCTCTCAGAATGACGATTCTGGGTACAGCTTTTGGTATGGTTTTCTATTTACTTCAAGCCGTTTCTGGAGAAAGTGGCTATGCACAGAATGGTGAGTCATTTCTACCTTTTCTTTTAGGATTTCAAATTATCTCTAGCATATGCTTCAGGTTACCCAGATCCCTAACAGACCGGATCTGGACACTGGGTTGGAATGGAGTTGGAGAACTTACCACATACTCAGTCATTTTGAGTGTTCTAACCACCAGGACAGGGGGTCTGGGATAATACTGTGGGTGGTTTATAAAGTCTTAGAATTGTCAGAAAGAATGCATTTGACCCTCCAAATGTGGATCTTAAATGCTGGTCAATGCCTGCACTTTTACGAAAAGAATACTCATGTAGACGCAAGGTTGAGCTTATTGGAGAATCTTCAAGGCAGTTTTACCTTGTTAAGAGAAAAGCTAGATTTGTTTTGCTTAGCTTTTTAGGAGGTTCCAAAAGCATGACTTTCATGATACAATAATTTCTAGAAAGAACAGCTTTGTCTGCACTCACCAATGCCATATCTCTAGCACCTAAAAGAGTACCTAGAACATAGTAGACATTCAAGATTGGAATTGAGTATTTCAAAATTTCTTCAAAATACTTCAGTTTTGATAGATTTATGTGAGATTCTTAGTGAATAACTGAACAGAGAAAGAGCTGAAAGAGTTGTCTCATTAAAATATATTTAATTTTCTCCATATCGACAAATTTATCATCATACAATAATTCTCTTTGGGATCCTTGAAATCTTTAGCACCTAGAAGCCAATGCTGCCTACTGAGTAAATACGTTGTAATTACAACAAAACTGTAGACAAAGGCAAAACAGCAGCAATAGGGGCCATCTGGGAATTTGGACCAGCCAGTTGTTCCTGATAATTAAGCCCTTTCACTTTAAGAATTAAAAAGGATTTTCTTATCAAGGTTATCAAACACATGTCTAATGATTCAGCTTAGATATGTTAAGTCATGTAATTACTAAGGGTGGAAATCCCTAGAATATTTTCACTAAGGGAATTGGCAGAGGGCTGACATTTTTCACAGTGTGACCATGTATGAATCACTTTGTGGGGATGATTATTATTCGAAAGTGTTGCCTTATGTTTGCACAGATAGCTGGTTGGCAAGTAACACCTAATTCTTACTCTTCAGAGTGTAAACTATTCCCTCTATTTCTCCCTGGGGGACCATACTTTTTTTTTTTTTCAAAGAAATAAGAATTCTAACTGAAAGCTGAGTTTTCACTTCAACTTTTTTTTTTAAAGATTTTTTTATTTATTTATGTGACAGAGAGACAGCCAGCGAGAGAGGGAACACAGCAGGGGAGTGGGAGAAGGAAGAAGCAGGCTTCCAGCGGAGGAGCCAGATGTGGGACTCGATCCCAGAACACCAGGATCACGCCCTGAGCCGAACGCAGACGCTTAACAACTGTGCTACCCAGGCTCCCCACTTCAACTTTTTAAATTTCAGATTGATTTAGGAGATGTAACCGCTCATTCACATTGATCCACCTCAAAATACTTTTCAGTTTGGGATGTATAGTAATTAGCTGCTATTTGTTGAAAGATTAGTTCTTTGAAAACACAAGGATGAGCAAGAGAAGAAAGGGATATTTTTTTTAAAGTCCAAGACATTTATACTTTTAATCAACTAATTCCTTTCAATGGGAATATTTCTAAACCACACAGCCTTGTCTATAATACATATTCTAAAAATTAAATTTTTATAGAAAAATATGCCTAGAGAGTGAGCGTTTAAAGAATAATAGGTTAATTCACCATTCAAAAATTCTATGTAATTTCAAAGCCTTAGTAATAATACCTCTGACATAGAATTCTTTTCCAAAGGAGTCCCAAAGGTTTCACATGTATTTCAGAATTAGAATTCTTATTTTACCTTTCCATTACTTATTTCNATTACAGACCGATTTCTCTAATGAATATGGATGCCAAAATCCTCAACAAGATCCTTGCTAATAGAATCCAACAGTACATTAAAAGGATTATCCATCATGACCAAGTGGGATTCATACCTGGGATGCAAGCATGGTTCAACACTCGCAAATCAATCAATGTGATACATCATATCAACAAGAAAAGACTCAAGAACCATATGATCCTCTCAATTGATGCAGAAAAAGCATTTGACAAAATACAGCATCCTTTCCTGATTAAAACCCTTCAGAGTGTAGGAATAGAGGGTACATTTCTCAATCTCATAAAAGCCATCTATGAAAAGCCTACTGCAAGCATTATTCTCAATGGGGAAAAGCTGGAAGCCTTTCCCTTAAGATCAGGAACACGACAAGGATGCCCACTCTCGCCACTATTATTCAACATAGTACTAGAAGTCCTTGCAACAGCAATCAGAAGACAAAAAGGGATCAAAGGTATCCAAATCGGCAAAGAAGAAGTCAAACTGTCTCTCTTTGCAGATGACATGATACTCTATATGGAAAACCCAAAGGAATCCACTCCCAAACTATTAGAAGTTATAGAACAATTCAGTAAGGTGGCAGGATACAAAATCAATGCCCAGAAATCAGTTGCATTTCTATACACGAATAACGAGACTGAAGAAAGAGAAATTAGGGAATCCATCCCATTTACAATAACACCAAAAACCATGCGTTACCTTGGAATTAACTTAACCAGAGACGTAAAGGACCTATATGCTAGAAACTATAGATCACTTTTGAAAGATATTGAGGAAGACATAAAAAGATGGAAAAATATTCCATGCTCATGGATTGGAAGAATTAACATAGTTAAAATGTCCATACTACCCAGAGCAATCTACACTTTCAATGCTATCCCGATCAAAATACCGAGGACATTTTTCAAAGAACTGGAACAAATAGTCCTTAAATTTGTATGGAACCAGAAAAGGCCCCGAATCTCCAAGGAACTGTTGAAAAGGAAAAACAAAGCTGGGGGCATCACAATGCCGGATTTCGAGCTGTACTACAAAGCTGTGATCACAAAGACAGCATGGTACTGGCACAAAAACAGACACATCGACCAATGGAACAGAATAGAGAACCCAGAAATGGACCCTCGGCTCTTTGGGCAACTAATCTTTGATAAAGCAGGAAAAAACATCCGGTGGAAAAAAGACAGTCTCTTCAATAAATGGTGCTGGGAAAATTGGACAGCTACATGCAAAAGAATGAAACTTGACCACTCTCTCACACCATACACAAAAATAAACTCCAAATGGATGAAAGACCTCAATGTGAGACAGGAATCCATCAAAATTCTAGAGGAGAACATAGGCAACAACTTCTATGACATCGGCCAGAGCAACCTTTTTCACGACACATCTCCAAAGGCAAGAGAAATAAAAGATAAAATGAACTTATGGGACTTTATCAGGATAAAGAGCTTCTGCACAGCCAAGGAAACAGTCAAAAAAACTAAGAGACAGCCCACGGAATGGGAGAATATATTTGCAAAGGACACCACAGATAAAGGACTGGTATCCAAGATCTACAAAGAACTTCTCAAACTCAATACACGAGAAACAAATAAACAAATCATAAAATGGGCAGAAGATATGAACAGACACTTTTCCAATGAAGACATACAAATGGCTAACAGACACATGAAAAAATGTTCAAAATCATTAGCCATCAGGGAAATTCAAATCAAAACCACACTGAGATACCACCTTACGCCAGTTAGAATGGCAAAGATAGACAAGGCAAGAAACAACAATTGTTGGAGAGGATGTGGAGAAAGGGGATCCCTCCTACATTGTTGGTGGGAATGCAAGTTGGTACAGCCACTCTGGAAAACAGTGTGGAGGTCCCTTAAAAAGTTAAAAATTGAACTACCCTATGACCCAGCCATTGCACTACTGGGTGTTTACCCCAAAGATACAGACGTAGTAAAGAGAAGGGCCATATGCACCCCAATGTTCATAGCTGCATTGTCCACAATAGCCAAATCATGGAAGGAGCCGAGATGCCCTTCAACAGATGACTGGATTAAGAAGCTGTGGTCCATATATACAATGGAATATTACTCAGCTATCAGAAAGAACGAATTCTCAACATTTGCTGCAACATGGACGGCACTGGAGGAGATAATGCTAAGTGAAATAAGTCAAGCAGAGAAAGACAATTATCATATGATTTCTCTCATCTATGGAACATAAGAACTAGGAGGATCGGTAGGGGAAGAAAGGGATAAAGAAAAGGGGGGTAATCAGAGGGGGGAATGAAACATGAGAGACTATGGACTGTGAGAGGCAAACTGAGGACTTCAGAGGGGAGGGGGTGGGGGAAGGGGATAGCCTGGTGATGGGTAGTAGGGAGGGCACGTATTGCATGGTGCACTGGGTGTTATACGCAACTAATGAAGCATCAAACTTTACATCGGAATCTGGGGATGTACTGTATGGTGATTAACACAATATAATAAAATAAAATTAAAAAAAAATAAAATAAAAAAAAATAAAAAAAAAAGAATAATAGGTTAATTCACCATTCAAAAATTCTATGTAATTTCAAAGCCTTAGTAATAATACCTTTGACATAGAATTCTTTTTCAAAGGAGTCCCAAAGGTTTCACATGTATTTCAGAATTAGAATTCTTATTTTACCTTTCCATTACTTATTTTTCAAAAACAAAAAAAGACAATAGTGATAGCTAACCCTTCTTGGGTGCTTACTGTGTTCTAAGCTAAGCCTTGCACATATTTTGTTCAATGATTCCTCAAAACAATGTGAATTTCCATATTGAAACAATGAGGCATAAAGAGGGACCACAGCTAAAAAGTATAATAGCAAGAATTTAAACCCACATCTGTCCAGTTCTGGCACTGGAGGTCTTAACCAATGTGTATATTACCCTTACCTAAGAATTTTTCAGCTTAGATCAAGTGTAATATTCTCTTTGTAAAATGCCTTGCAATTTTGCAAGTTGTTGAGGCGAACTTTTCTTAGTTACAAAGCAACTTTATTGGCTAAAGAGCCAATGACCTGCTTCTCAGAACATAGCCACTTTAGTTGTATGACCAGTGCTTTGTATATTGTATGAAAATATACATCAGACTCGCTCCACCAGACTGGATGGCTAAGGGTGATGGTAGTGCTTTGTTCTACTGGTACACAGCATCTGCTAGACTGTGCTCTCTCTGGCTTATATTGTATGTTGAAGAATTTTGGAGACAAAGCTGATCCACAGAAGTCTGAATTCAAATAGTAACATAGGTTCTGTTGTATAAGATTGCTTGAAGATTGAAAGAAGAGAAAAAATCAAGACAGAGTGAGGACTGTTGAGTAAGGGCCAGCGAAAGCCACCTAGAACCATTCCACTGAGAAAAGAGCCAGTTCTTAGGAGATAAGATCTTAGTCCTATAAGATTAGGAAAGAACATGCTTTAAAATGTGAGCCCTAAATGTGGGTTTCCCCCGCATTATTTAAAACTGTCATCAGGAAGAGGGCTATACCCTACTGAAATTACGTAAGAAGTCTTTGCTGGTGGCAGAATTGTGAGCCTAGTGGGTTCTAGGAATGGTCAGAAAGAGCAGTGCCCACAGCTCTTTTCTAGATCTAGCTTTTCAAGATTTGTGGCTTTGACTGAACCAACCTGTCACTGAGCTAGTTGGTCCACTCACAACCAGCTTTACTAACTTTCCCACAGACCTACTTAGTTATTTAAGTAAAGAAGATGCTGTTTCTACATTTCATTGCCTTCGGGACACTCAGCTGGGGTTTAATTTTAGTACATTCTATATCCAATTTAAAACCCTAGGAGCTTCTAATTNTTATTTATTTATTTGACAGAGATAGAGACAGCCAGCGAGAGAGGGAACACAAGCAGGGGGAGTGGGAGAGGAAGAAGCAGGCTCATAGCAGAAGAGCCTGATGTGGGGCTCGATCCCATAACGCCGGGATCACGCCCTGAGCCGAAGGCAGACGCTTAACCGCTGTGCCACCCAGGCGCCCCTAATTTTAGTACATTCTATATCCAATTTAAAACCCTAGGAGCTTCTAATTTCTAGTATTGATGGGTCAAAGTAATTTCTCATACTGATGGAACTGGAAGCCATCACAGGCTCCCACTTGACCACTCTGAGAATGGCTTCGGTTATGCTGCATTTTCTCAGGTCCCAGTCCAAGTATATTTGCTAACAATTTTTTTCTATTAAATATTGTGAAATAGATGTACAAAATGTCTACTTAATCCTAGGGGCCTCAACCCCATTTAAGAAATTGAATACATCTGTGACAGACTGTATTTACCAAAAGTGGCTGAAAAAAAATTCTCGTTCCCTACATAGGTCTAGAATTCTGATGTCCTTAAGATATAATATCTATAGAAGAAGGATCTCTCCAGGCAGAAGCAGTACCTATAGGATTCATGTGAAGGTCCACTAGATATGAATCCTGGCAGATCTAATTTTTTCTAACCACATTTGCCTTAGTAGCCTAAGACAAATTGCTTTAAGTAAATATTCACATAGTGGAGGTAATCAATTGTATTGGGATGCCTATTAAGGCAAGAAAAAGCTATCCCTTAAAAAATGAACTTCTGATTGTAAGGTAGTTCTCATCTTCCCTCATTCAAAAAAGAAATACTTGGGAGGAAATCAATGCAGATTAGTGATAAAGTCAAAGGCTAGATTAGGTAGCATTTGAATAATGGAGATAAAATATCTCTTACTCGAAATTACCAATTAACAGAAGAGATTAACAGTGTAAAAAAAAGAGCGTATTTAGTATTTTATTCTAGATCTCTAATGCACTAACGCAATGGCAGAAATATTTAGAAATATTTGGAGGTTATTTATTAACTGTGATGATTTTTTTTTTCTGTTAGAAAAACCAGTGCTCATTAGACATCGATTTGGTTTGGTTTGGGGTCTTTTCGGTTCGGGTTTTGGTGTTGGTTTTTCTGTCTTTTCCCTTGGGCTTTTCTTCTTTAGATAACCTATAATCACTCTTTCGTGTCTACCCCAAAGGCTTCCATGTCATCGATGTCACTCCAGATTTCAAAAGGTCGCACTCATTTGCTTCATTAACAGCTGCAGGTTTGTTCTTCCCCAGGAGAGTTTGAAGACGCCGAGCTGGATGACTATTCATTCTCTTGCTACAGTCAGTTGGAAGTGGATGGAACCCAGCACTTGCTGACCTGTGCTTTTGATGACCCGGACATCAACAGCACCAATCTGGAATTTGAAATATGGTGAGGAATGCTAGCTCCTATGGATGCCTAGAAATCCTGCTCTCCTTTCATGGACTGCTCAGCAAAGGAGGGAGTGTGGGGCCTAATTATCAAGTACTAAAATGGAATAGATTCCAAAAACTTCCTGAAACTCCCTGTTCTTCACCAAAAGATTCCAGCAGAGATTCTCTCATGGGTTCATCTGTCAGGACTTGCTACTACAGCAAGCTGATGGTATGGAACTTGGAGACCTCACAATCCTTCTGACTTCATGGCAGAATTTAAATTTTGCTTTCCTAGGACTCCTCCCCCAGATTTCTTTGTCCAACATGAGACAATCTAGTGCCTTGTTGCACTCTGGAGCCCGGTTGCCTGGTTTCTAATCCCGATACTGCATGGACTTGGGTTTTTAACCTAAAGCAAGTAATGTAACTCATCTATGCCTCAGTTTCTTCACCTGTTAAATGACATGTACTCACTCATAGGGAGGTTGGATGATTAAATACTTTAATACTTAAATAATTTAATTAGAAGACACATCCAGTATATAATAAATAATGGGAAGAAGCATTAAAATAACAAAATCTATGAGTACAGACCTAATTTCCACCCTCCTGACACAGTTTGATTTCACATGATATCCTCAGTATCAATTTTTCAAAAATCCACAGGAATAATCCAGCTCTTGGTTTCATGAGGCCGCAGAAAAAAGGCAAAGGAAAAAAGAAAGTTTCTCTCTGGTTTGAAAGTTTGGTGAAGAGTTCAGAGAGTTTTCTTCTCCCTCCACAAACCATCTCTTGTTGCTGAGGGTTACTGTCTCTGATGACTGGAAAAAAATACTCCAACGTGAAATTCTAACTTGGGGCTATCTCCAAATTCATTATCAGATGACCTAATTAGTTTCCTCCTAAGAAAAGTGAGTCAAGATCAACCAGTCATAAAAGAGGACTTCTTAAACTCAGTAGAGCCTCAGCCAAGCCCGTTTAATACATAGCCTAGACAAGATCTAAACCGCACGCGTTACATTAAATTATAGGAACTTGCCCGCATCTGTCCATGCAGTGCTTCCTGACACAGTCATTGGAGAAGGATGGCCTTGGATTTGAATTCCATGGCACATTCTCACTCTGCCTCTGTAGGTTCACTTCCCTAACACACTTTCCAGAAATAAAACATTGGAAGAACAGGAATCTACGATGTCCAGAATCTATACTGCAACTAGACTATACCAACAGAGCCAAACAGCTCATTCAAACCACATTCTCATTTTTATGAACAGAATCCCCTCTAACAGAGGTTTGACTTTGGGTTCTCCACCCAGCTCTTTGGTGGACTGCAGTGCTCACGTAGTTTCTCCTTGGGAGGCTGACATGACCTTTCTGTCCACTTTCTCTCACACCACTTCCTTGCCCATTTGAACAAACTTGCCCACTTCCTTTTGCAAGTCTCTTGATTTTTCCTGTCATATTGAAATCTATTTGCATCTTCTGTTGGGGGTTTTCAATTGGATTTAGATATTTCAGTTGGAAAAGGATTGTCTTAAGACACGTTTTGCAGTGAAACAATAAGTATGAGGAGGTTAAGGTGTTCCTGGAGAGCAGCTGTTTTTGTGAAAGTCTACCTCGAGGGGGATTTTCATGCAACTCCTAGGCCCAGGGGGGACATTGTTTCTCAAATCAAAGTCAACCAGTGTGCTATATTTACTGGCAGGGCTCGATTGCTTTTCCAATGAAACTAGCTTTATTGGAACTTTCTGTTCCTTTAACATGTTTATAAAGAAGAAATTGGAAATGACTGGAAAATGTGCTTTCTGATGAAGTCTTTACACAGGTCAGATCGTTGATAGAAACCAGGTGCTATTTCCCAGCTTACTAGGGGCATTTTCCTAGGTGAGTTTACCACCTGCCCGACCTGGCCACCATTCTCCCAGGGTTAGACACCAAATTACTTAGTGTTCAATGAGATGATCCACCTCTCAGGAATGGACTTGGATTAGCCAAAATCACAGGATTGGATTACCAGCATGCCAACTGATGATTTTGCATTGGTAGATACAATTACTATAGATACCCAGATATCCATACTGGGCTCAGGACCTACGGGAGTTGGTGTTGGGGGAGAAGAGGAACAGAGAGGGCCAGTAGGGCGTATATCGATATAAATCCACTCGTACTGGGGGATCTGAAACTTTTTTATTCCCAGAACATTAATCAGCTCTCAGGTACCTGGAATGACAAAATAGAGGCACCGAAGTAGGCACCTGGGTTAGAAACCCAGTAGTAACACTTAAGGAGCTCCATGACTGAGGAATTTCTTAAGCTCTCTGATCAGAACAACTACCTTGCATTGGGGTATTTGGCATACGGTCAGTACCTGTAAATGGTACTGAATTCTCGGTGTAGACTGATTTTCATTAAAAATGTGAGCAAAAGGCTGTTTAGTAAATACAAAGCAAAACAAAGGAAGTTTGTTTGTTGATTGTAAGACGACGGTTATTTGGTTCAGATCTCAAAGTGCTTATTAATTTTTTTAGGATTAGCTGCCAGCACTTAAACATGTAGGTTCTCTCTTTAAAAATCAGATTTGGTAATAGTTGGTCCATACAGCAAAAGTACCTGAACAGAATTCCAGCTGCTTCTGTGGGTAGACAATTAAATCTCAGTCCTGAAGTTAGGCGCACTTTCATAGACACCATAGGCACTTGAATTGGGAACCCTGCTTTTTAGATGTTTGTATAAGTTCCAGAGTCAGCTCTCAGAAGGCAACTGATTTCCTTTGTTCCCACATTCCTGGGGGCACCATAGTCCCTCCTATGTGCTACCTACAGATATCACTTCACATATGTCATTCTTGGTTTCATCATTTACCACCCGTGTCACAGGCACCCTGCCAAATCTACCTCATGTTCTAGAATTACCTAGCAATGTCTGTCAAGTGTGATTAATTTAGTCCTTCTCCAGTAAACCATACTAACTTTCAAAGTTGTTAGATATTTTTGAGATAGATTCTTTCAAGGTCAAATGAGGAATAAAAGCTACAGTTTGTTTTTGTTTCTGTTTTTAATATTTCCATGTAGATTCCTGTCTGTCCCATCAGGAGAAATGCACTTATCAAGCTAAACCAGACACAATTGCAGGAAATATAGGAAGCTGGAGACAGGGTAAAGGAGAAGACACTATGGTCTCCTCAGCAGTCTCTCCCTGTTTTTGGAAAAAGAGGGTTTGTGTCAGTGGCTTAGAGTTGATGTCCCCTGGGAAGGTCCTACAGGCCCAAATTTGTTAACCTATAGTACTACTTGCAGTCAAAAGAACATTAAAAGAAAAAAAAAAAAAAACAGAAGAAAAGCCAGCAAATCACTGAAGTAGTAATTTGTGAAAGTTTATTGTGCATGTACCACAAAGACAGTTTGCAAACCAGGAGCACTTAAACTAAAATATGGAACAAGGCTTAGAGGTATATTGTTATAAAGCAGCGGATATAGTGTAAAGGCAATGAGTGTTTATTCTTTACAGTGATTGGCTATAGTATTAGAATTGTCTTAACTGAAAGGAAATTGGTTAGTGGTACCTCCTATCAATTTTGGCAAATGATTTAAGTTTTTCTTATGATTTTCAGAGGCATAAGCAAGAAGTCACCCAGGTTAAGTTGATCTTGCTTGTCTTGCAAAGTAAGCTAAAACATTTACTTATATGACTAACTGATTTTGTCTGCCCAGGGAATTTTTTAATTGTGATCTCTGTGTTTAATTTTAACACTGGATACTTGCAGTGCTTTTTGTCTCCCCCTAAGATACCCTAAAACGGCTCTATCCAATAGAAATACAGTACAATCCACATTTATGTGTGAGCCATATACATAATTCTAAATTTTCTAGTAGCCACATCTAAAAGAAGGAAAAATAAGTAGGTGAAATTAATTTAGTTTAAATTAACATGCTTAATATAATAATATATTTAATTTAATAATATATTTTATTTAACCTAATATATCCAAAATAGTATCATTTCAACATGTAATCAACATGAACAAAAAATATTAATGAGATATTTTACATTCTTTTTTGCATGCTAAACCTTCAAAGTCTGTCATACATTTCAGAGTTAGAGCACATCACAGCTTTCAAGGATTCAATAACCACATACCAGGTTGCGGCTATTGCATTGGATGGAAATTAGAATATTTCTAATCTTGGCAGTACATATTTAGCAACCAAGTAAATAGTTTTTAACTTAGTTAAGTTAGTTGAAATGAACTGGATTGACTTGAGTTGAACTACTCATGGGGAAGACACTAAGTTTCCACCAATCACTTAAGCCCAGGGTCACCTGCACAAAGCAAGGTTGTCTATTGTAGGCCACTGGTATTTCTTAGCTCATGGCATAGTTTCCCCTCCATATAGGGTGGCCCCTGGAGTTTAGACCCCTTAAAAGGATGCCCAGGCTCACAAGCCAACCATATGGTGATCCTTTATATTTCATTGGGTATTAATCTCATTCTCCAAAAAGTGGGAGTGAACCAAGAATACCATTTTAAGTTCTTCTTAAACTTCCAACAATACCAAGACCTTGCTGCCTATTAAGTATTTATAATTGAATATTCCACCATGCTTTACTTACAAATATATTCCAAACTCAATGACTGAACTAAAAGCCATTATCTTTCTAATTTATCCACATCATATGTCTTACCTAAAATTCAGAAATGGAATACTGCTCCAATTCTCTCCTTCTATCCTTACTCATCCAATTATGACATGTTGCCACTTCAGAACTTTCCATGTGATGCTGGTCCCAAGTTTGTCCCCTGATATCCATCTGACCTAACTTAAAAATTTGCTTTTAATATTTACTCCAATCCAAGGGGAAANAGAAATGCACTTATCAAGCTAAACCAGACACAATTGCAGGAAATATAGGAAGCTGGAGACAGGGTAAAGGAGAAGACACTATGGTCTCCTCAGCAGTCTCTCCCTGTTTTCAGAAAAAGAGGGTTTGTGTCAGTGGCTTAGAGTTGATGTCCCCTGGGAAGGTCCTACAGGCCCAAATTTGTTAACCTATAGTACTACTTGCAGTCAAAAGAACATTAAAAGAAAAAAAAAAAAAAACAGAAGAAAAGCCAGCAAATCACTGAAGTAGTAATTTGTGAAAGTTTATTGTGCATGTACCACAAAGACAGTTTGCAAACCAGGAGCACTTAAACTAAAATATGGAACAAGGCTTAGAGGTATATTGTTATAAAGCAGCGGATATAGTGTAAAGGCAATGAGTGTTTATTCTTTACAGTGATTGGCTATAGTATTAGAATTGTCTTAACTGAAAGGAAATTGGTTAGTGGTACCTCCTATCAATTTTGGCAAATGATTTAAGTTTTTCTTATGATTTTCAGAGGCATAAGCAAGAAGTCACCCAGGTTAAGTTGATCTTGCTTGTCTTGCAAAGTAAGCTAAAACATTTACTTATATGACTAACTGATTTTGTCTGCCCAGGGAATTTTTTAATTGTGATCTCTGTGTTTAATTTTAACACTGGATACTTGCAGTGCTTTTTGTCTCCCCCTAAGATACCCTAAAACGGCTCTATCCAATAGAAATACAGTACAATCCACATTTATGTGTGAGCCATATACATAATTCTAAATTTTCTAGTAGCCACATCTAAAAGAAGGAAAAATAAGTAGGTGAAATTAATTTAGTTTAAATTAACATGCTTAATATAATAATATATTTAATTTAATAATATATTTTATTTAACCTAATATATCCAAAATAGTATCATTTCAACATGTAATCAACATGAACAAAAAATATTAATGAGATATTTTACATTCTTTTTTGCATGCTAAACCTTCAAAGTCTGTCATACATTTCAGAGTTAGAGCACATCACAGCTTGGCCATATTTCAAGGATTCAATAACCACATACCAGGTAGCGGCTATTGCATTGGATGGAAATTAGAATATTTCTAATCTTGGCAGTACATATTTAGCAACCAAGTAAATAGTTTTTAACTTAGTTAAGTTAGTTGAAATGAACTGGATTGACTTGAG
>NC_048220.1:119696294-119825770 GCF_002007445.2 Ailuropoda melanoleuca | reverse complement strand
ACACACACACACACACACACACACACACTTAAAACCAAAACAATTGCATACCCTAAAATATAACAGTTAACAAAAAAACTATAATTCAGGGTGAGACAATTTTAAGAAAGGTCCCACAAATAGTAAATATAGCTAGCCAGTTAATAAACTTAAAATGTCTTCACCCATCTCTATCTTTGTTTGAATGCAGAGAGTAACCAGTCACTCAAAGACCACAGCAGCCCAGAGCTGGGAGACTCTGCACCTAAAACAGAGGCATCCTCCTCAGATTTTAACCCCACATCCAGCTCACCTCTAACCACAGACTTGTTCTTTCTGCTCAGAGTCCAGGAACAATCCCAGAAAGCACTCGCTTGAGCACATGCCGAGAAAAATATACGCACATCCAGTTTACCAAAGAAAACCAATACCTTCTGGATTGTAGGTTGTAAAGGACCTTTTTAGAACATATTCCTTATGATTTTTTTTAAAATGTCTGGTTAATGTGAAGAATCCATGTAAGCAAACCTGTACAAAGCCTTTTTTTTTTCCTGCCACAATTCCCACTTTGAATTCGAGCCAGCTATCCCTCTTTTCAGGGCTATTTGGCTAGAAGAGCATGTAGGAAAAACAAATTGGTAATCATGTTTATCACAGGAGAGGGAAGTTAAATGGAGGGTTGAGGAAGGAAGAGAAGTGAGTGCTTTTATTTTCATTCTTCGTTGTTTAATTATTTTTACAATGAGAATACATACTTTGCTTTCTTCTTCAATACAGAACATTTCTTTCACCCTAGAAGGATGCCTCCTGCCCCCTTTCAGGCACTCATCCCCTGTAAGCAATCCATCACACCTTAGTTTTGCCAGTTTCCAATAGTTCTTATAAATGGAATAACACACTGTTTACTCTTTTCTAAATGAATTCTTTCACACACCAAATGTTTTCAAGAATTATCCATGTTGATGTGTGTCTCAGAGCTCATCTTTTCAACTGCTGACTAATAATTCCACTGAATGAATATATCACAAGCTTTGAATACATTCTCCTTTTGATGGATACTGGAGTTTTTCAAATTTGAGACTATTATTTTTTTAGTTGCTATTAAATTTTTTTTACTGATCTTTTTGTTAATACACACTTTCATTTCTCTGCAGTAAAAACCTCAGAGTGGAATCACTGAATCATTAGGGTAGGTGTGTGTTTAACTTTATAAGAAACTGCCCAGCAGTTTTCCAAAGAGGTTATAACCATTCTACTCTCCAACCAACAAAGTGTGANTTAAGTATTTATAATTGAATATTCCACCATGCTTTACTTACAAATATATTCCAAACTCAATGACTGAACTAAAAGCCATTATCTTTCTAATTTCTCCACATCATATGTCTTACCTAAAATTCAGAAATGGAATACTGCTCCAATTCTCTCCTTCTATCCTTACTCATCCAATTATGACATGTTGCCACTTCAGAACTTTCCATGTGATGCTTGTCCCAAGTTTGTCCCCTGATATCCATCTGACCTAACTTAAAAATTTGCTTTTAATATTTACTCCAATCCAAGGGGAAAAACCCACTTAGCCCAATGAGAGACACACTCTCTAGAAACTCCAACACACACACACACACACACACACACACTTAAAACCAAAACAATTGCATACCCTAAAATATAACAGTTAACAAAAAAACTATAATTCAGGGTGAGACAATTTTAAGAAAGGTCCCACAAATAGTAAATATAGCTAGCCAGTTAATAAACTTAAAATGTCTTCACCCATCTCTATCTTTGTTTGAATGCAGAGAGTAACCAGTCACTCAAAGACCACAGCAGCCCAGAGCTGGGAGACTCTGCACCTAAAACAGAGGCATCCTCCTCAGATTTTAACCCCACATCCAGCTCACCTCTAACCACAGACTTGTTCTTTCTGCTCAGAGTCCAGGAACAATCCCAGAAAGCACTCGCTTGAGCACATGCCGAGAAAAATATACGCACATCCAGTTTACCAAAGAAAACCAATACCTTCTGGATTGTAGGTTGTAAAGGACCTTTTTAGAACATATTCCTTATGATTTTTTTTAAAATGTCTGGTTAATGTGAAGAATCCATGTAAGCAAACCTGTACAAAGCCTTTTTTTTTCCTGCCACAATTCCCACTTTGAATTCGAGCCAGCTATCCCTCTTTTCAGGGCTATTTGGCTAGAAGAGCATGTAGGAAAAACAAATTGGTAATCATGTTTATCACAGGAGAGGGAAGTTAAATGGAGGGTTGAGGAAGGAAGAGAAGTGAGTGCTTTTATTTTCATTCTTCGTTGTTTAATTATTTTTACAATGAGAATACATACTTTGCTTTCTTCTTCAATACAGAACATTTCTTTCACCCTAGAAGGATGCCTCCTGCCCCCTTTCAGGCACTCATCCCCTGTAAGCAATCCATCACACCTTAGTTTTGCCAGTTTCCAATAGTTCTTATAAATGGAATAACACACTGTTTACTCTTTTCTAAATGAATTCTTTCACACACCAAATGTTTTCAAGAATTATCCATGTTGATGTGTGTCTCAGAGCTCATCTTTTCAACTGCTGACTAATAATTCCACTGAATGAATATATCACAAGCTTTGAATACATTCTCCTTTTGATGGATACTGGAGTTTTTCAAATTTGAGACTATTATTTTTTTAGTTGCTATTAAATTTTTTTTACTGATCTTTTTGTTAATACACACTTTCATTTCTCTGCAGTAAAAACCTCAGAGTGGAATCACTGAATCATTAGGGTAGGTGTGTGTTTAACTTTATAAGAAACTGCCCAGCAGTTTTCCAAAGAGGTTATAACCATTCTACTCTCCAACCAACAAAGTGTGAGAGTTACACATCATCTAGGACATTCGGCTTTGAAATAGTATCTCGTGATTTTTCTTTACATTTCTCAAATAACAAATAATGTTGACCACCTTTTTGAGTAGTTCCTGGCCATTTATATGCCTTCTTGTGACAGGTGTCTGTTAAAGCCTTTTGTCTTTTTTACTGAGTTACTTATCCTTTTATTGTTGATGGGTATGAATTCTTTATATATTCTGGATACAATTCCTTTGTCAGATATATGCATTACAACTATTTTCTGCCAATGTGTAGCTTGCTATTTCATTTTCTTAATAGTGTATTTTAATGAGGAAGAAGTTTTCACTTCAATGAAAGTCCAGTATGTCTTTTTTTCCCTCTTTTATGTTTAATTTTTGTGTGTGTCATTACTATCTTTGTCCACTCCCAAAATCAGAAAGACATTTTCCTATGTTTTCTCCTAGATATTTTATAGTTTGAGCTTTTACATTTAGGTCTATAATTCATATCTAATTAATTTTCATGAGATTAAGGTTCATATCTTCCATTTATTTATCCAGTTGTTTCAGGACAGTTTGCTGAAATGATTTTCTATTTCCCATTGAACTGATAAGGCACTCGTATTGAAAATCAGTTAAACTTCTATGTACAAGTCTATTTCTGAACTCTATACTTTCTATTGATCAACTTGTCTATTCTTTTTTTTTAAGATTTAATTTTTTATTTTTGAGAGTGAGAGACAGAGAGAGCATGCACAGGAGCAGGGGGTGGGGTGGGCAGAGGGAGAGAGACAAGCAGACTCCCAGCTGAGCAGGGAGCCCAACGTGGGGCTCGATCCCAGGACCCTGGGATCATGACCTGAGCCAAAGGCAGAAACTGAACTGACTGAGCCACCCAGGTGCCCCAATTTATCTAGTCTTATGCCAGTGCGAAAAANGAGGGAGAGAGACAAGCAGACTCCCAGCTGAGCAGGGAGCCCAATGTGGGGCTCGATCCCAGGACCCTGGGATCATGACCTGAGCCAAAGGCAGAAACTGAACTGACTGAGCCACTCAGGTGCCCCAATTTATCTAGTCTTATGCCAGTGTGAAAATGGCCCTATTATCATAGCTTTATAGTAAATTTGAAATCAGCTTCTCTGAATCTTCCATATTTGCTCTACTTTTTCAATGCTGTTTTGACTACTCTGAGTTCTTTGTATTTCCACATAAATTTTAGAATCATCTTGTTATTTTTCTTTTAAATCCTGCTGAGATTTTTGATTAATATTTTATATGCCACATTGGAATTTGCTAATCCATGAATGTGCCTCTCCATTTATTTAGATCTCCTTTATAGCATTGAGGAATGTTTTATAATTTCCATTGCAAAGGCCTTGAACATCCATTATTAATTCTATTTCTAAGGATTTTATGTTTATTGTTATCATAAATGGAGCTGTTGTTTTCAAAATTTATTTTCTAATTGTTTAATACTAACCAATAGAAATATAATTGTCTTTTATATTCTGACCTTGAAGAATTCACCCTACTAGTTCCTGTAATTGTGTTGGAGAATCTATACAATGTTGTCTGCAAATAAAGAAAGGCTTTTTTTCTTCCTTTCCAAACTGAGTGTTTTTCTGTTTGTTTGTTCCTCTTGCCTTAGGCACTGACCTAGGACCTCCAGTACTCTGATTAAAAATAGTGAAAGTGGATATTCCTGTTTTGTCCTTAGCAAAGGGGGAAAATGTTCACAATTTCACCATTAAATATATTAACTATAGACTCTGTAAATTTCCTTTATCAGGTTGACGTAGTGTTCTTCTTTTAATTGTCTGCTGAGAGTTTTTATCATAAGTGGGTGTTGAATTTTGCCATATGTTTATCTGCATTACTTGAGGTAATCAGATTATTTACGCCTTTTGTTCTTTTAATATGGTGAATTGTATGATTGATCTCTGATTGCTGAATCTACCTTGATTTCCTGGGATGTGTAGTAACATCATCTCTCTTTCTCATAGTAGTAACATCAATGTGTTAATATTTTCTTGAGGAAATTTCAATACACATTTCTAGGGGGACATTTTTCTGTAAATTTCTTTTCTGTAGTATTTTGCCAGCTTTTGGTACCAGGGTTGAGCTAACTTCATAAAATAAGTTAGACGGGGTCTATTTCTATTCTATTTTCTGAAGTAATTTGTGTAGAATTGACATTATTTCTTATCTTTTTTGATAGAATTCACCAGCATGGAACTATCTGGCATAGAGTTTTCTCAACAGGGAAGTTTGTTGATAATAAATGTAATTCCTCTGAAAGAAATGAGCTATTGAGATATTCAATTTCTTCCTTATTTGTACTTTTGGGCAATATCTTTTTCTTAGTGAATGCTCTAACAGTTATAACATTCAACCTTATCATAGTTTACTTAGAGTTAATATTGTACTATTTCATATATAAAATAGAAGAAACTTGCAACAATACAACAATATAGCTCCACTTATCACATCCCACCCTATGCACTATTGTCATATATTTTTACTTCTACCATACATTATAAATGCCACAATAATGTTATAATATTTGTTTTCAGCAATCATTTATCTTTAAATAATTTTAAAGAATAAAATATATATTGTCTTTTATATTTACCAAAGTATAGCTTTTCTGGTATACCTGGTTGCTTCCTGTAGATCTGCAATTCCATATGGTATCATTGCCCTCTGGTCTAAAGAAGTTTTTAAAACAAATTATCTCAATTTTTATATATCTGGAAATATCTTCACTTGACCTTCACTTTTGAAGAATNCACTTTTGAAGAATGTTTTGTGCATGTAAGATTTCAAGGTGAACATATTTTTTTCTCTCTTTCAGGGTTTTAAAGATATTATTCCAGGGTCTTTTGTGCCCATAGTTTCTGATCAGAAGTGATATTTTTCTCTAGATACTTTCGAAATTTTCTATTTGCCTTCATTTTCAGCCATTTAACTGTGATGTGCCTAGGTGTGGTTTTCTTTGGATTGGTCCTGCTTGGATTTGCTGAGTTTCTTAAACCTAAAAATAGACATTTTTGTTATATTTGGGAAATTTGGAGCCACTATTTTTTATCTATTTTTTTAATCCAAATTTATATTTTCTTATTCTGGAATTCTAATTATGTATTTACTTATCCCCTTGATATCATCCTATAGGTCACCGAGCATTTCTGTTATTTCAGGCTGAAAACCTGCTATTGCTCTGTCTTCAAGTTCACTGACCCTTTCCTCTGCCATCTTCAATCTGCCATTAAGCCCATCCAATACACTCTGTATTTTTACAAATTTTAGATTTACTTGTAGGTTACAGTATTTTCATCTTGTTCTCTTTTACAGTTTCCACTTCTCCACTAACATTACACATATATTCAATCATTATGGCCATAGTCTTTGTTTAGCCCTTGAACATATTTACAAAAGCTGCTTTAAGGCTTTTTCTGCTAATTCCAACATCTGCTTACTTTAGGGTGACTGCTTTACATTGATTGCTCTTTGTCTTGACTATGGGTCTCATTTTTCTTTCTTTAGTCATTTGTAGTAACTTTTGAATGTAGGAAAGAAACTACTGGTAATAAGTTTTCTGGATTCTGTTAACTTCCTCTGCTGATTGTTAGTTTCAGCCCTGCTAGTTGGTTAACAGGACCACATTAATCTTCAAATTCTCTTTTCTTTTGAGACAGCATGTAAATCTCCACTCAGTTCTTTCTAGAGCCATCTAGCTATTGCTAGTCCATGGTTTCCTTACGGTCTCTTCCACATTTGACAATTAAAGGGGCGTATAATGATATGAGANATTAAAGGGACATATAATGATATGAGAAGAGTTTATATGCAGATCTGGTGTCTTACATCTCCATAGATTCCTCATTTCTAGGCTTTTCCCCATTAAAAATATCTAGCCATGCAGGCAGCCCTCTAACTTCTCAAGACAATGAAATTGTGGCTTTCCATTAGATTCTAGATGCCTATCACAGTGTGACCTGAGGAATGACATCAAACGAAGGGAAAAAAAAGCAGAAACAAGGATCTCATCCACCTTTTTTTAAAGGATAAAGTTCCCTCTCATTTCTGCATACTTTTGGTTACTCTCTAAAGCTTTTAAATAGGACTTTCAAAAAATAGTTTGTCCAAGGTTTATAACTGTTATATGTTAAAGGACTAGTATGATATAAGTTGTTCTGCTACTACTGGAACTCAAAATTTACTTACAATGTGGAGTTTTCTTTAAAAGATTTTATTTTTTTGAGAGAATGTGTGTGCGCATGAGTGGGGGGGGCAGAGGGAGAGGGAGAAGCAGACTCCATGCTGAGCAGGGAGCCTGACACAGGGCTCAATCCCAGGACCCTGGGATCATGACCTAAGCCGAAGACAGACACTTAACCGACTGAGCTCCCCAGGTACCCCAATGTGGAGCTTTTGATGTTAGTTGTACAGGAGGCAACAATCTCTCCTCCTCAGTTTCCTGAAAGTCTGATCCTAATTGGGGAGAGGAAGTGACAAAAGTGACAGAGTTCAATTCCTAGAGTATGGTTATTGTGTGTTAAGCTAGGGAACATGGGGAAAAGGTTGATTTTAAAGTCTGTTGATGAGGTAAAAGTGGAGCACAGTCAAAATTACCTTTGAAAAACCCATTAAGTATGTATGGTTTTATGTATACAATCCTTTAGACTATTGTACCATTTCCTTTATTTTTTTTTGTCAATGTTTCTTTACAGGTTTTATTTTCTCAATTTATTTCTGCAGGACATCAAAAAGCAATTNTACAATCCTTTAGACTATTGTATCATTTCCTTTATTTTTTTTTTGTCAATGTTTCTTTACAGGTTTTATTTTCTCAATTTATTTCTGCAGGACATCAAAAAGCAATTAAGTACTCACCTAAACAAAGTANTAAGTTCTCACCTAAACAAAGTATTTGTTTTTCAATGATTGATTATTAAAAAATAAGTATTTTCCATCTTTCTCATGAACATCCTCTGACCGTTTCAGATTTAGTTGCATCTAATGCCTGAGATATCATCACTAGGTATGACGGTAGCAAGAAGACACATTATTTAATTCCCTCTCTTTCATAAGCACCTGCCCATCCACATACCTATGGACAGAGTTGAAGACACAACTGAAATGTAAATGTAATGCTATTCTATTTTGTACAGAAACTCCTACTTGATTGAGATGAATTCCCTTTTTGTTTCTACAGTGAAGCCCTTTTGAATGTAAAATGCCTGACTTTTGATAAACTGCAAGACATGTATTTCATTAAGACAAAGAAATTCTTACTCATTGGAGACAGCGAAATATATGTGAAGCTTGGAGGAAGGAACATAACTTCCAAGAAATTGAACATAGTCGAGATAGGTAAGAAGTTGTATATAGGTTTATGGTTGCCATTTGGGGATATATGAGGACACTGATTCTTTCTGGATTTTATGTTAAAAGTAGACAAATCTTGAAAGCTATTTTTAATAGAGAATAGCAAATTCCCTAATGGAAGGAATTTTCTAAAGAAATGAAAGTTGTGAAACACATGCCACTAATTCCTATTACAAGAGAATTCTGAGGGTCTTCAGACTCAGCTATGAAAGATGATGATTGCAGGAAGAGTTCATCTGTGTGAAGTTGCACTGATTCTGAGCCTCTGTCCTCCACCAATGTATGTCCTTTCCTTACTCATCTTACCTTCTCCTGAATTCCTTGTAGTCTTCTTCCCATGTACCCACCATATTCTGAGTGTGTTTTGTTAAAGTATCAAGTTATTTTGAAAAGTAAATATGACTTCTGTATTAGAGTTCTCCAGAGGAAACAGAACTAATGGAAGAGATGATAGATAGATAGATAGATAGATAGATAGATGATAGATAATAGATAGACAAAATATAGAGATGTACATAGAGATATAGATATGAAAGAGATTTATTTTAAGGAATTGCTCATATGATTGTGGGAGCTGGCAAGTCTGAAATCTATAGGGCAAGCCAGAGTGCTAGGAACTCAGGTAAGATTGGATATTGCAGTCTTGAATCCAAACCTCACAGGGTAGGGTCATGGTCTGGAACCTCAAGCAGGGTATCTATATTGCAATCGTGAAGCAAAATTGCTTCTTTTCAGGATATCTCAGTCTTTGTTTTTTTTTTAAGTTTATTTGTGTATTTAAGTAATCCCTACACACAACATGGGCCTTGAACACATGACCCCAAGATCAAGAGTGGTATGCTCTTCTGAGTGAGCCAGCAAGGCACCCTCAGTCTGCTTTAAAGCNGGGTCATGTTCTGGAACCTCAAGCAGGGTATCTATATTGCAATCGTGAAGCAAAATTGCTTCTTTTCAGGGTATCTCAGTCTTTGTTTTTTTTTTTTAAGTTTATTTGTGTATTTAAGTAATCTCTACATGCAACATGGGCCTTGAACTCATGACCCCAAGATCAAGAGTGGTATGCTCTTCTGAGTGAGCCAGCAAGGCACCCTCAGTCTGCTTTAAAGCCTTCATCTGATGGCATGAGGAGCACCACCTTATGGAGGAAAATCTGTTTTATTCAAAGTGTAGTGAGTTAAATGTTAATCAAGTCTTAAAAAAATAAAAAAGATACTTTTAGACTGGTGTTTGACCAAACAAGTGGGCACCATAGCCTAACCAAGCTGACACATGAAATTACTATCACATCTTCCTAAGAGACTTGTTTTGAGAAGCGAGGCATAGCCAATCCAATTTGCCTGAGGATATTAGATAACAATTTGCCAAAAAAAGATATAATAATTATATTTCAAATAAAATTATAATCTGAATTGGTAAACTCATNGACAAGTGGGCACCACAGCCTAACCAAGCTGACACATGAAATGACTATCACATCTTCCTAAGAGACTTGTTTTGAGAAGCGAGGCATAGCCAATCCAATTTGCCTGAGGATATTCGTATAACAATTTGCCAAAAAAAGATATAATAATTATATTTCAAATAAAATTATAATCTGAATTGGTAAACTCATCTACATGTTTCCTTTGGCTCTATATAATGTCCATATACATAATAATATGAATTAGTAAATCCATTCAAACACCTGATTGTAAGTCTATATTAATTACCAATTCACCATTTGGTTACCAGGCAAGTAAATCAAAGTAATCAGAAAGATTAGGAATATAGACACAAGAAGTTTTTTCCCCTTTACTTACAGATTATGACCCTGGAGTGAATAAAGTTCATTCCAAAACCTCAGAGAGGCTCGGTGTAGGAGAACGTCTAAGCCAATTACAATGCATCAGTGCAATTATAAAACTACCCATATTTATTCTACCTATGGGATTCATAAATGAAACAATATACACAGGGGGGAAATTGGCTGAAGTGATTGAAGAGAGACATTCTTTTGCTGGTTTTAAATACTATGGATCACTCTCTCTCCCTATTCTCAATCCCTTCTTCAGCGCCCAAAAGGAAAATTAAACGTAAGAGAGAAATACTCATTAGAGAAACAAGGAGGTGAGAAACTTTGAGTCTATCTCAGCTTTGCTTCACCAAATTGGTAAAATAAAGAATAAAAGCAGAAGTTCTACCTGTGAATAATTATCCTGTAAAAAGTCAGAGATCGTGAAAAAGAGACATTAGGCAGAGGGTTGTACATGGTGGCCACACAGCAATGTAGGCCACAATCTATGTGAGTGCTGTCTAAGAAGGTGAGAACAACAACAAGGTAATTCTGATTTCAGGACACAAGCAAGCTGGATTTTGTCATTTGTAGACTAGGCTGTTATGGTTGGATGGTCAGTCAGGGCACTGCACAAGAGCATGATTTCTAAAGGTTTGCCACTGGAATTGCAAATATATATATTCACTTCTCTGAGAACAGGTAGAGAGGACAGAGATTCTCAGTCTTCTGACAGACTCCTGGCATTTTAGAGAGTGAGCATGTGAATACTCAAGACTCCAGGTGGCACCCTGTCCATCTGAAACCCCAAATTATACCCAGTGCTCTCAGAGGCCCATTTTCTATACTCCGGCAGAAACAAGCCTAACAAGTCACATCTGAGGGCCAAAGGGAGAAAAGCAGTTGTGCTCACACCCGGTAGCATGGGCCTCTGTGAACTGGGAGTTATGAGCCTCTTGGGGCTTTGGAAAGCACCCATAAGCAAGCAGGGTGAGAGGTAGTGGAGGCAGGTGGCTCGGTAGTACTTTCTTCTGGTTCTTAAGGTGATATTTCATTGGCAGAACTGTCATTTAATTGAATTTAAACTGGAAGCCCCTGACTGAGCCCTAGACCAGAGTTCTCCTGCAACCACCTGGCCCTCACTTACTTCCCCTCCTTTAGGTGTGGGCTCTCTGATACGGCTAGAGGGGCAGCTTCCTCTCTTCCCAATTGTCTTGGTGATGTGAATCTCTGTTATTGTTCAAATTGTTTCCAGAATAAATTAACTTACAAAAATGTTGCTTGAGGAATGAATAAGCAAATTTTCTAATGTGCTCAAAGACACCCTTTGGGCCAGAGGCAGACCTATTTGGAGGACACCTGGACAAGCCAGTGTGAGATAATTGAGCACAGAAACAAAAGCCAGATAAAGAAGAGCGAGCCTCAGAATCAGACTGAATTGGATTTAAATACTATCAAACCATATTATAGGAGCCTGAACTTAATTAAACTCTCTGAGACTCAGTTTCTCATCAGTATAGCTGTACTAAGGGATCATTAGTGGAAGTTTGTGTAAGTAAAGCACTTGGAGCTTAGTAGATGTATAATCAATATCAGTCCGTTCTTCCCTTAATTCTTCCATTATTGGGAGTCCTTGGGAGATGGGAATGAGGCAAGGAATACAGTATCAGAGGTTTCGTTGAGAATGTGAATCTTAATCATTCCCTTAAATGAAGAGTAGGAACTGGCTTGGCAGGTGTAAAAGGTTGACAGTATTCTCTGTTGGTCCGTTTCTTTATACCCACCCTCCTTTCCCCTTATTCCCCCAGGGCACCTTCCCTTCCTATAGTCATCTAAGAGTAAAAAAGAATAAACTTCCTCTTTTACAAGACATTGAAGGGCAAAGAAGGAGACACTTCCTCTTTTTCAGGATCTCTGGGGCAATGCGAGAAAACCTTAGGTGGCTACCACTATGAGCAAGGGACTGCAATAAGTGAGCCAAATTTCCCCTACATGAGTTCACTTTACTGGGTCAGCAAGTTGGCCTTAAGGCCCAAATCAGATAGCCTAGAATCCAGTTCAGTCTACAGAGTAAGAGTTTGATGAACACATATTCTCTAGTTAACAATAGGTGTAGCTTTGATTTTAGTCTATGTGCTCCCCATCTCTGTCTGAGATCAGCCATGCAAAAAAGTGGCTGTCCCATCTTTAGACAACTAACATCCCAGCTTTTGGTGATAGAGCAGCTAAGAACCCAAGACAGGAAAGCCCCTGGACAATGGTGGGGATGCTGCCTGACATGCATGCTTTTCAAGGAATGTAGTACCTTTCTCTGGGTTGGTTCTGCCTAGAATAAAACCTATCTCCCTCCAATAACATTTCATATATGATGTATGTAATTCTAAGAGGAACTTTGCATGGCAGGCAGGCAGAGGAAGAGACCAGAGAGGAATTTAGAGCTAATACAAACTAGACTGAAATCACAGTGGAAGTTATGAGCTTAGGGCCAGGATGCAGACCCTCAACTTCTACATAGCAGAGGTGAGGTTCGAGGCTCCCGGCTTACAACCTGATTCTATTGGAATAATGAGGACTCCAAGCTTAAACACTCCTGTTTTGGGGCTAGAGAGTAGCAAGTTCCCTAGTATTCAAAAGGCAAAGAGAATATGTTTCAGTGTAGAATTGGCACGAGCTGCTATAACAAATAAGCCCTAAAACATATGATATCTCAACAACCAAAAGTTTATTTCTTGCTCACTTAAGAGTCAAAATGGATATTTCTAATCTGTGGGTGAGGCTCCTCTAAACAGTATTCGGAGCTCCTTCATCCTGTGGTTCCATTGTCTTCAACATATGACTCCAAGTGGTGGAAAGAGAATAAGCATAGGGCCATACATGTAAGGTTTCTGGGCCAGGATGGGAAGTGGTGAACATCACTTCCACCCACATTGCTCACAAGACTACACCCAACTGCCAGGGAGGCTGAAAAGTGTAGTCAGGCTGTGAACGAGGAAGAAGAAACAGTTTTCTGAATTGTTGCCCAGTTACTGACCCAGAAAGAGAATGTGATTTACAGAATAGATGAATTTTAAAAAGCATAATTATTTTCTTGACTACCCTACAGACTGACCTCCTTTCTTTTTCCTTTCCAGTTAAACCTGAGGCTCCTTTTGACGTAAGAGTCATCTATCGCAAAGGAGCAAATGACTTTCTAGTGACATTTAACACATCTCATTCACAAAAGAAGTATGTGAAAGAATTAATGCATGAAGTAGCCTATCGCCAGGAAAAAAAGGAAAATGACTGGATGGTATGTAGATTAACTACATTTATCCATTATAACATTCATGAAGAGATATATATATAAATATACTTAATAAGTAAATGTATATAAAATACACAAAATTATAAAATACTTACATAAAACTATAAAATAAAAACTTCTTAATGTTATAAATTTTATTGTCCCAGAGGTACATTTACCTGGGGAGGGCCCCTAGTAATTTTGTGTTCAAAATATACCTTTTTCTGAAAGAAGGTCCCCAAAGTATAATAGTTCCAGGTTTCACAAAACCTCGATCTTCTCTGGGCCATCCCATTCTAGCTCTAATTTTTTTTTGCTCTATTTTTTGTTTTTGTAGCATTTCAAAATTAGGCTGTTGAATTAACAATATAGATTAAGACCAAATCAGTCCTCTTTATTCCAGGGTCTCAAAAAGTACACAACTCTCACAGCAAATCAGCCAAAAACCGTCACCAAGTCATAGCCACAGTTTGGTTCACAGGAAGCAGCCTGAAGTAAGGAGGGGAGTGGAATATTTTTCTTCATTTTTTTTTAAGCCCGAGTTCTTCATCCTCAAAGTAACAAACTTCATTTGTATCATAATCTGAAGGATTTGTTAGACTCCATGTGTCGCTGTCATTGGAATGGTCTGGCTGTCCCTGAAACCTGTCTTGGGGGAAAAATGGGAGAAATGTAGAGTATCCCAGATTTTCAGGATCCTCTGAGCCTATTGGCTTAACATCTGTCCTTTTTGTACCAGATGGGCAAAACCAGATGATGGCTTCTCCTTCTCAAGGTGAAAAGAGTGTCTACTTATCTATTCTGTTCCCTTTTGTCAGGCCAGGATTAGCCTTCTTTGTCTATAGCATGCTGCTGTACAGTGTTTATACTGAGTGTAATGTCTGCCCTAAGCAGCCTTCTCCCTGCTTCTACCCATCCACCAAACAAACTAGGCTACCTTGATCCTGCCCTCTTGAGTCTTTATTTGAAAATTGCACCAATGGAAAAGCAACTACAGTGGAGAAAGGAAGGATCTTGAATAAATGATATCAGGACAGTCAGTTCGTTGCTTGTGGAAAAAATTAAGTTAAATACCTAACCCGCTCCATAGAAAAATAAATAAATAAAAAGATGATTTAAGGAAATTATGCAAAAGTGAAACTCTAAACAAGATAGAAAAAATACAGGTAAATGTTTACATAATCTTGAGATGAAGAAGAATATTCTAAGTATAAAAGCAGTAAAAAAAAAAAAAGCAAAAGATGGATACATGTGACTACATAAAAATAAAGCCTTATAAATGTCAGCACACACAATAATCAAGGTCATAATGCAAATTAGAAATTAAGATTAAATTGCCACACATACAACTGACAGATGGTTAATATCCTTCGTATATAAAGAGGATTTATAAATCATTAAGAAAAGGACAAATGTAACAACAGGAAAATTAGCAAGAAACTTGGAAATGTCTCATAAACTAGAAATATGTAAATTCAATAAATATATGAAAACTAATAACTGAATAAGTGTAAACGTAAATAACAATGGAATATTAACTTTTTACCAATCAGATTGAAAGATGTTTTCTTTCTTAAGGGTAATACACATTTTTGAAGATACTGTTGTCTCTATATTGCTACTTACAATGTAGAATGGTATCTCTCTAGAGAGAAATTATTCCCACTAATTAATCTTACCATTCCCTTTTATTTCCCCTTGGAATGTGAAAGGGGAGAAAAGGGGGGGCAGAAATTGAAGTGTGGAAAGGAAGGTGGGAGCCTGGGAGTGATTTATATCCTCCTGGAGTGGCAGAGCCCAGCTTACCTAAACAAAGACCCATGGTACTGTTGTCCTCCTTGACCACTGGTAGGAGCTCACATATTTAGGTGCTCACACATGGTCTTCCCCATGTCATAGCTCCTTTTCTTAATAAGAGTACCCATGTGACTAAAGGCACTCAATTTGAAATGATTCTGGGGATCTGGGCAGCACTTCTTTTTCAATCCTAAAAATGTAATGGCATGTTTTGCTCTTTAGCGTGTGAACTTATCCAGTACAAAGCTGACACTCCTACAGAGAAAGCTACAACCTGATGCAATGTATGAGATTAAAGTCCGGTCCATCCCTAATGCCAACTATTTTCAAGGCTTCTGGAGTGAATGGAGTCCAACCTTCCACTTCAGAACTCCAGAGATCACAGGTGGGAAGTGACTGCCGAGTCTTTGTGCCCTGCGTAGTTCTTTGCGTGTCAAAGTGTTGTGAGAGCAAGAGTGAGAGCCAGAGAGGTGAAATGAACCCACAAGTTAGGACCCCCCTGAGGGCATTCTTACACTGCCTTTGGAGAATGACCTGCCATCTTTGCCCCTATGGCGAAGAACAAGGACGTGGTGGGAGCAGTCGTTGATCAAATGACTCTACTGGTACCATTAATGACTCTACCGACCTAAGTGCTCTCGGGAGCTGCTGCTAATTCTGAACAAATGCCCACCTGCTACCTCCACTTTACCAATTTAGACTGGAATCCCAATGGCTGGCCTCTGTAAAGCCCCTCCAGGGAACACCTTTGGTGATGGAAGACAGGCAAGCGAGCGCTGCTCTTCCATGCATCCTTTTTCAGAATAACAAAGATATCCATGTGATCTAGGAAGCAAGAATGGCCAGAGAAACCGAAGAACATGGCTCAGGCAGGCCCCTGAGGAACCAAAACACTGCACACATACCTTCTCTTTGAGGTATGAGGAGAACCGTTCTGCCATCCCAGCCTCCCATTCTCAGACTGGGACTTGCTGAGCCTGCGGTATACAGCATTCACCTCAGCATTCTCCTCCAGGGCTTCCTTCTCTTGGTGATGGGAGTTGGGGAGAGAGTGCTGCCAGCTTTAATGCCTGGTCACTTTTATATTTCAAGTGACGGATGTTCTAGACCTGGTCACCCAATTCAGTGCCACTTACTGAAGCCAAAATTCCTGGAGCATAACGCTAATACATCATCCTATTCACTGAAAAGCAACTTGGAAGAAATAATAAATGGTCCTAAGTTACTAAATAAATTCAAAGCACCCTGAAAGCCTACCCCACTGCATGGTTAATGATTGCTAACCAAGATCTATCCTTGCATTCCAGGGAGGATGGATCCTGTTTTACTAACTATTAGCATTCTGAGTTTCTTCTCTGTGGCTCTGATGGTCATCTTGGCCTGTGCATTATGGAAAAAAAGGTGAACATTAACTAATCAAGAGGATGGTTACATGGGGTCCCAGAAAGTTGGAGCTCTAATCCTATTTACTGATGAGAAAACTAGAAAGGCGAATAAGGCATTTCAGGAATTATAGTGCTCACATTCCTCCCCAGCCTAGGGCACTGTGAATTTCAACAGTTAATTTCATAAGGGGTGAAAATATGGAAACTGGACATAGGACAAACCCTCCTCCCAAACTTTTTCTCCTAAAGGAATAGGAACCATGCCTCCAAAATGTCTGGACAACGGGGGGTACCCAGGGAAAATGCAGAATGTATTTGAAGGTTTGAATTTCAGCACACGACTTCATGGGACTTCTGTATTCTGCCCCATGACAGAGCCATATTTGCTTCATTATAAAAATGATGCTTTTGACACGTACCTTCAAGTTATTAATGTTCTAGGAAGATGCCCACAGCACAGTGCCACATATTCTCATGGGACTCCAACTTGAAAAGGAGCACCTTAAAACAATTTCCCTGGGTGACTTAGAAAATATTCCTTATCTCCACCAGAATAAGAGCAGAGGAACTGCTGTCAGTAGAGAGGAGGAATAAGACGGCAACACCTATATTAGGAAAGGATGAACAGGGCACGTGTTGGTTTCATAGCTACACCATTGCCAAACCTCACTGTTCCTCTTCCCCAGCACTCTCCCAGAGGTGTTTGCAAAGATGACTGACAATGACCGCTCTGTGAATTGATAGGACACTGAGGCCCAGGGAAAGCAAGTCATTTGTCCAAGTTCACCCACCTAGTTGTGACAGAGCCAAAACTAGAAATCTGCTCTTCTGATTTCTGGCTCAGAATGAGTGGAAAGAAGTACTGTGCATGCTCCCTCACCATTCATTTCCTCTCTCTCAATGTCCTCTTATTTCAGAATTAAACCTATTGTGTGGCCCAGTCTCCCCGATCATAAGAAGACTCTGGAACAACTGTGCAAGAAACCAAAAAAGGTGAGTGTTTCTGGTGCTTCTGCCACAATGTTGGAGGCATCCCAGTAGCCAAGGGTGATATTGCAGGATAGGGAACAGCTGAACCACGAGTTTTGGTCTTCTGTGCATCCCATGACTAGGGCGCCTCATGAGATCCTGGCTGTACCCCCATAGTGTTCAGAAACTAAAATGAGTAGACAAGTCTCAGAAGTCTCCCAGGCTTCCCCAGGGCTGGAAGGCAGAGCCAGCCCCTTCAGACTCTGATGTGTCAGTGTCTGCAGAGACAGAGTCAACTAGAACATGTGGGTAATCCTCCGACATTCTCTGGTAGACCCTTGTCAGAAGGTTCTTTACATCCTTCCACGCACTGAACCTTTGCTCATGTGTTCCTTTGGAGCACTCTCAATGCCTGCTTTCTTTTTTGGTGCAGAATTTGAATGTGAGTTTCAATCCTGAAAGCTTCCTGGACTGCCAGATTCATAAGGTGGATGGCATTCAAGCTAGAGATGAAGCAGAAAGCTTTCTACAAGACACTGCTCCACAACTAGACGAGTCTGAAAAGCAGAGGCTTGGAGGGGGTATGCAGGGACCCACCTGGCCATCGGAGCATGCAGTCATCACCCCAAAAACTTTCAGAGGAGATTCACCCTTCGGACGCCTGGCTGGGAGCATCAGTATGTGTGAGGCCCTTGTGCAACCCTCATCCAGGTCCCCAGACTGCAGGGAAGGTGGCAAGAATGGGCCTCATGTGTACCAGGGCCTGCTGCTTGGCCCTGGAACTACAAACAGCACTGTGCCCGCTCCATTTCCTTTCCAGTCAGGAATCCCCACACTGAACCCAGCTGCCCAGGGACAGCCTGTGCTCACTTCCTTGGGATCAAGTCAGGAGGAAGCATATGTCACCATGTCCAGCTTCTACCAAAACCAGTGAATTGTCAGAAACGCAGTACTGGAACCATGATGACAGACAAAGATGAGTGAGCTCCTACTTACTTTCCCTTGCAGCACAAAGAAGACAAAATTAATGCCAGCCCTGCATGCAATCTACAGGATTCGGAAACATAGCTTGGACCACTCCTCCCTACTCCAGGGGCATTTGGCTTGAGGCAGAAACACTCTGCTTTAGGCAATCCAAGTTATTCCATTATTTCAGAAAGAAAAAGAAGCAGGAAAGAATGAAATAAAGGGTGAAGGGGTGCGGGAGGCAGGCAGAGGATAAGGGAAGAGAGAGGGAAAGGAGAACAGGGATGGTAGCTACCATTACTAGGACTCACTGTGTGTCCTGTGCTCTACACAGCTTGTCTCCCTGCATCCTCACAGTAATCCTGGGCACTGGCTCAATTGTTATTATTATTATTAATTATTATTCTCCTTTCTAATAGATGATGAAACTGAGGCTTAGAGGCATTAAGTAACTTGCCCATTTTGTCCCCACTCAGCATGGGGTTTGATGGCCAGAGTCTAACTGTGGTCCCCCCCGCCTCCCCAAGCCATGTGCCTTCCCCTTGACTACGGGCTGTCCCATTCACAAGTGCCAAACCTCACTAATAATGAACGGGGATGGCTATATAATTTATTGTCCAAATTGGGTCACTTTTGAACGTGAGAGGGGAAGTTATAAATACTCATTCTAGGACAAGCAGCATAAGCCAGGAGTTTCCCAGACACATAAGGACATGGCCACCAAAAAGAAAAGACTAAGAAAAAGAAAGGGTCCCATAGTTTGTGAACTACCATGGCCAGCCATGTCTACAAAAACTGAAGAAGGCAAGAAAAAGCCACAAATTCCATTTGATTTTGTTTTTATGAAAAAGGAGAAGTCCACGATTTCTGCTGTTACCAAGAGCAGGATTCTTTTGCTACCACCACCCCGCAGCACCCATCAATAATAGAAGAATCTGTTGCCAGCTCTGGACACAGGTGCATTTGAGCAACGAGCCAGGAATAAACTTTCTGTGTGTGTCGAGATTGCCCCCAACCCAAATGTGTCTACAGACTGTCCTGAGTTTTATGGCCTTGTATCTTGCCATGAGCTTCAGGGAGAACCGTAAGCACGTGCAGTGAGGGAGCTGACTTGGCCCTGTGCTTGAAGATACAGAAGATTTGGCAGGTGTCCTTTTGCATTTCTTGGTCTAGATGAATTTCTAGTGACTCTCTCAAACCAAGGCAAGGCAGCTGAGCAATTTCAGCCCGGGAGAGCACAGCGGAGGCCTCTCCCTCAGGCCCCCAGCCCCTGGATACATGCAGAGCCACACAGGGCAGCCGAGGCGCAGGAAGTCAGGAAGGGCATAGGTTCAGGGTTTGGTTTGGTTTTGTTCAGGGGTTTATCACTGTTGTTGTTGCTGATATTTTTGTATCTTTTTGTTCTGTTTTTACTTTTTTAGGGGGTGACATGTTTTTAATTTTCTTGTTTGTTTTGTTTTGGGATATCTGGGAAGGGGGTTTTAAATTTTATCGAACAGATCTTATCTGCTGACTTAGAGGTCTAATGATAATAAGATCATTTTTCTTCCCTTGGGCATTGTACTTTCCAAATCCTTTCCTCTGAATCAGTAGTGATGAATATAATCTCACCTTCCCTTAGATTTGTTTAGTGCTTTTGTGATTTTCAAAGCCTTTCCATAAGCATTATCTCTTTCATTTCCTTGACAAGTATTTATGGAAAGCCTGCTATGTCCCAACCACAGAGTTGGGCGGGGTGGAGCTAAGACAAAAAAGTTGGGGAACTCAAAAAGTGGAAAATCTAATGAAAGTGGCAGCTTTGTAAACAAATGATGATAATCACACAAAGTGCCGTAATAGAGGCGTGTTCAAAGTGCCCTGTTGAAGACAATCAGGGAAAATGCCAAAAAAGTGATACACATCTACATGGAGGAAAAGCAGAATCTGCCTGGTGTGTCGACAGCAGAAGACATTTTCCACCAGGTGGATATGTGCTCTTTACCTTTTGTAGAAATGGGAACCAGGTCTCAAAGAGGAGGTCATCACAGGAAACCTCATGCCAACCTAGTTCTCTTGTACCTTACCACAGAGGTCCTATGAGTGTGTGGTTAGCTTTGACTTATGGGGAAATTGGGGCACAGAAAGGACAGGTAAGTTATTCCACCTTAGGTGTGATGTCAGAACTGAAAGCCAGAAGTTTGTTTTCCTGGCATAATAGACAATCTCTCAAAGAATGAGGGGATAAGTCTGGAGGAAGATCCAAGTCACTCCAGCTCTAAAATCCCGTATTTCGGTATTGTTGGGCACAGATTATCATTTGAATTTCGTGTGTGAAGGTCTGTCTGTTACTGGAGGGATCTGAAATCCATGTATCATGCTCTTATAATCATATCTGCTGCTAAGGTGTGATCTTCTACTCAAGGACAAGGTATAATGTCAGATTACAAGTTTGTTCTGACCAACCTCCCTTTGGATTTCATTAAGAAGGAAAAGCTGGCGAGAGACGACGCAGAAGGCGGAGATGTAAACAGCTAGTTCTACATGGCATGAAATGAGAGCTGTTAAACAGGCAGCTCATTTGGCCAATTAAACAATCCTGGCTGGATCTAGGGAGCCTTGGCTTTTTCGACTGATTTTCCGCTAGCCTTCGCCTCTCCCGTCATTCTGGTTTCCATGGAAACTGGCTTCAGAAAAGCCAAGTATAGGCTATTTCAGATGTGCACCCTGTGTTTTCCTAGCACTTCTGGAGGGGCTGCAAGATGGAACTGGCCAGGAAGATGGTGAGACTATGTGATAAGACAACTGGAATGGTACAGATCAGATAGCATTGTGTTAGCTCAGTGGTTTTTCTTTGATGTTATTGTAAAAACTCTCCGGCATTCACTACAGCGAAGGTCTCTGATTTGACCATGTACCTCCCACATGCATTACAAACATTTCGCAGAGCTGCTAAGTATATCAGCATCCAGTGTGTGTTACCATCTCATATTTAATAAAATGCTATGAAACTCTCTGCGCCTGTACTTCTCTTCTGTGAGGAATTCAGTCCTCAGCCACCGAACACATTCTGGTGTCACTTGCAGTCATTTTATATTTGGATTTTCAGGGGAAACTCACACAGCAATTAAGGAATGAATTCACAAATTAAGGAACTCACAGCAAATTGTTGAGTATCTGCTTTGCATTACTTTGTCCTATGCTAGGCACTGGGGTTACAGAGATGAGATGTACCATGTCCAGCTCACAATCACTGGGGACAAGGACACGTAGGAACAGTTACCACGTCACATCACAGCCTTGAAGGCAAAGTATCATCAGGATTCCCAGTTGAAGCAATCAAAACAAATTTAGGCTGGGTTGAGCAGAAAAGGAATTTAAGAAAGGCTACTAGAGTCCTCCCAGATTATCGGAGAGGATCAAAGAACCAAACATGGAGCTCACTAAGCCATCCCTTCTCTCTAGCATTGGCACCCCCAGAAACTGAAGTCAGCCTCCTCCACCGCCAGCCACCACCCACCCCAGAGCAGAGCTGGCAGCAGCGGCCGGCAGCTTCCCATCACTGGAGCCTGCGGTTGGGTGTAACTACACCTAGTTCAGAGGCCTGGGCTCGAGCAATGAGAAGCAGAGAAGAGAATAGCTGGCGTTTGCGTCTTCTACAGTAAGAGGCTATGTTTCGTAGAGTGGGGCAGTCCCCAAATATAGGAGTGAGCTGCGGCTGTTGGCTGAGGAAGGAAACAAACAAACAAACCAGGAGAGGCAACGTGAAGGAAATCACACTTGCTGTGGCCGTGCAGCGTAAGCAGGAATGTGCCAGATACAGGAGCCCAGAGGACAGTTCCTGGCAAAGGAAACAGCGTTCTCAAAGTCATGGAGCTGTAACAGCACATGGGACACTGAGGGAGTTACAGATACAATAGGTGATGTCTCCTTGTCTGCCTCCATTGGGAACAGTAGGGTGTTGGGTGTTCCCAAGAGTCAGACACAGGGCACTTTTATAATAAATAATACATTTCTGCCTAGAACATTTTATTTTAATTAAAAACGTCTGACTGTATGTCCATTCACCACTTATTTGTAACAAGGCCAAAGCTGTTCTTTTGGGTTGTGGGTTGTTGACCATAACTTCACATCATCTTTCTTTGGTAAAGCACACTGCAACACATCGTCTGCTCTTTCTAGTTTTGCTTTCTTTAAGATGGATAAGGACTTTCAAACACTTAACCAAAAAAAAAAAAAAATCTAAGCGTAGATGCCTAACTTTTTAAAGGCTTTCTCCAGCCCAATCTCGCGCCATCATGTTTTCAACCTTGTGGTAGTCATATTCTTTCAACATGCCTTTGTCAGGTTTTTTCAAACCATTGAAGGTAGTTCTCGTAGATCCACATCGGTCTTTCTTTGCATACACATACTTTATCAGCCTCATACTATGATCACAGTAACAGGTCCAGTTGGCTTAAACAAGTCTGGAACAGGACTGACTTGGGTGAGTTTACGTCTCACTTGATGGGTACAGAGTGCACTAGAAGATAACCTGCTAGCAGCCAAGTCTCAGTGTAGGTGTCAATGTATCTCACAGAGAGAATGAAGAGTGCTGGTTCATTCGGCAGGTGGTGCAGTGGAAGCCATCCACAGGCAGAGAGTCTGCTGAGCAGTGGCCGAGATGGTACTCAGAAGTATTGGTGGGGATCAATGGTTAAGCGCTTGACACGCCAGTCTCAGAAGTTTTGATTTAGTCTCCAAGGGGTGGGAGTACCTGGGATGATTTTCATCAGAGGTGTGGCATAATAAATTTCATGTGCGTATCAGGGTTTATGGAGGAATCCTATAACACCTTATGCTTACCTGTATTGTCACCACATTGATTTGTCATTACCTAATCTGACTCCCCTATGGGCTTCTAGGTACTCTGGCAGAGTGAACTATGACTTTTTGGGGTGTATGTGTGCTGTTACACACAGTACCTAAGATCTAGAAGTTACTCAGCCCAACATGGAATGAATGAAGCGGCATGTTAGTGAATGATATGGTATTAGTCAATGTGCTTCCTCATCACCGTTCGGGTAGAATGATGCCAGGCTAGGATGCTCAGAGGCAGGCACTGCATCCCTGAGAGAGCAGCACATCTGGGCAGCCACGTGTAAGGAGTCGGTTGCCTTCCCCATCCACAGTTACCTCCCCAGCTGCACTCATAACCACTGTAACCACAGAAGTGGGGAAACAGTCGGGTGGGGGAGAGAATTTTCCAAAGCTTCATTCCTCTGATGAATATCTGCATTTAATTTTGTTTATTCGCTTATTTAGTTTATTTTTTGAGGCATGTTGAAGTCGAATCTAACTTCTATGTTTTAATGGCTTGTGGCATTTGTATGGGATTTGCGTACGGCTCGCAATGAGGCAGCTGCTTAGGCAGAGAAAGCCTGATGAATGGACCTTGGTGGGTCAGAGGAATACGTTAACACCCACGAAGTGACTGGTGAAAACAAATGTGAAGCAAAGAACACGTGAAGCCCCTGAGGTTTGAAAAATAAAATTTCAATGCTGAATTCTGCAGAAACATTGAGTTGATCTGGTGGACTCCTCAACTGTAAATTATGAGGGTCAATTCCTTTCTTCTCTGGTAAAGGTTTCTCAATGAGAAGAGAGAACTCACAGAGGCTGAGAAGGATTTTTTCTTTTTTATGACAAATGAGTTGCTGCAAAGTATGAATCGGACTAGTCATTAAACAAAAAGGATAAATAATCAGGAAACATTTTAATATTAAGCGAAAGATACTGTTACCCACTGATAACAGTGAAATATTACTTTTACAGTGTAAGGAATAATTAGTTTAATTAGATAAAAGTTCAATAAATGCTATTCCATGAGACTGATGACTGTGCTGTCAAGTCCCTTTTTTACACATCAATGAACTTCCACGGATTTAAATGTGAGCCTGCGGATGTAGATTTGAGTGATGCTTAGGATTAATTTTTTTTAGTAAAAAAAACTTCAGTAAAATCAGAACAGACTATAAGCCAGATTCATGCTCAGTGGTGAAATATCAAAGCTACTCAATTAAACTTGGAAATAAGACAGAAGAAATTCCACTGCCACCACATTTAATATTGTTCTTGAAACACTAGAAAATGCAATTAGACAAAGAGAAAAGGTAAGAGGCATAAATATTAAACAGGAGGAAACTAAATGATTATTATTGGCAGATGAAATAGCTCAATCTCAACTCAAGTAAAAAAAATACACTTACAGAAAGACTTCATTAAGGTCTTTGATTATAATATTTCCATATGTTGAATTATTTCTTTAAGTCTTCATTGAATATTTATTATGAAACTCCTACTTGCTTGTTCCTCAAAATTCAAGAAACACAGACATATGTGACAAAACAAGTGAAAGATCTCATTCCCCAATCCCACTGCTCAGAAATAATCATATTTAATAAGCGATGTCTTCCACATATATACATATGCTATTGTTTTAAATATCATGTAGAAAAATATTTGTTCAAGAAGAGCCTGCACAAATCTGGAAAAGAGAAGAATTGAGAAGAAACTAACTATATGAGTGATTTTGACATTTATTCATTTTTTAAAGACAATATAAGTTACATTCATTATACATTTAGAAATGACAAAATGATAATAATTATCAGTGCAAAAAGTTACAAGATTACTTGCCTAGAAATTACAGATATCCCTGGTTAGATTTTCCTTTTTTCTTTTTCTTTTCCTTTTTTTCCTTTTTTGTTTTTTGACAATCATAGACATAGACATAGAGAACCTATGTGTCCAGATCTGGGTACTTATAAAAATTTCATTTACTCCTCATTAGTGGGGAAAAGGTAGATTATTTAATAGAGATTAGAACAATACACTAGCCATTTGTAGATAAAGAGGGAAGTACTTACCAACTTCTTCAAAAATAAATCCAACAGAGATCCAAGATATAAATAATTTTTAAAATGAAAACAAATATGCTAGAAAACATGGGCAAATCATTTTATACTTCTTGGATGTGAAAAGCATTTCTAAAAAAGCCACAAAACTCAGAAACCATAGAAGAAAAGGAGTGATACATTTGAGTACGTAAAATTTAGAATATTGGTAATTTCTTTATTGAATTAAAAAATGCACAAAGATAAAAATAAACTGGAAAAATAGTAACTATAAGACAGACAAAGTGCTAATATCCTTAGTATCCAGAGTCTTACAAATCAATAAGTAAAAAATGAGTAATTTAAGAGAAATATGGACAAAGCAGATTACCAGAAGGCTCACAAAAGTGAAATTTATTCTAAAAATATGAAGCATGCTCACTATCATTCAGAATAAAAAGTACAAATAAAATAATGATGTAACTTTTTTGCCTATTAAATTGTGAAAATTAAAAATATTGTTAACCTTCAATGCTGGGAAAGGCATACGAAAATAGGCTTTTTCATACACTTTTGGTAGGACTAGAAATCAGGGCAAACTTTTAAGAGGGTGCTTTACATAGCAAAAATCTAAATGGGTATATTCAGAAATTCCATTTTCAAGAATTTTCTATAGAAATAATCACAGAGGGGCTCAAAATACATGTACAAAAAATATCTATACAGCACTATTTGTAATGGGGAAAAATCATAAATGTTCTAAATAAAATATGGTATATCCATACTATGGAATATTAACAAAGTCACTAAAAGAAATATGGTAGAGGTTTAGATAACTGATAAAGAAAACATCTATGCCATTTTGTCAAAGGCTTCTAGGAAGAGGGAATTCTGCAAAGGTCTCTGCCTCTCTCTTACTCCCTTCTTCTAGCATTCCTGCAGTGAGAAAATACCAGATTGAGCTGTGTATCTGTTAGCTATTGCTATATTGATGCTCAGTAAAAAACCATGCCAAAACTGAGTGACTTTAAACAGCATCATTTATTGTCACAAATTGTCCCTTGTGTGGGAGTTGAATGACCTAGGCTGGGCTCTCCTCGATGGTTCTACTAGTATCAGCTGGCATGACTCAGCATCTGCAACAGAACAGAAGTCAGCTGACTTAGGCTGGGTTCAGCTGGGAATACACTGTTCCACCCATGAGGTGCCTGTCTTATCCTTGAGACTAGCAGGCCACTCAAGCTTATTCTTTTCATAGTAGAGGCCCAAGAGAGCAAGCAGAAACACAAAGCCCTCCTGAGGCTTAGGCCCAGAACGGGCACACCTGTCACTTGCACCTCATCCTATTGGCCAAAAAGGTCAAATGGCCAAACCCAGGCTCAAGGAGTGAAGAAATACTTTCTCTTGTGTGGGGACTCTGAAACATACGGTAAAGAAAGCATGTGACTAGGAAAGGTATAAAGAGTTGAGCCACTAATGTACCCCCTTCAGTCAGCTCTGAGGACAGATATGAGGCCACATTTATAGGACAACACAAGTGTTGTCCCTATCTGAGGAAGCTCTCCTGTCCCATCCGTACAGCAGCAGGCCCACAGACACCTGGGAGAACGCACACACACACACACACACACACACACACACACACACTCCTCTCCTAAGTATGAAATTTAATTTTTTCCCTTCAGTCTGATTGACCCAGCTAAAGTCATGTGTGCATCCCTGGACCAATGACAGTCACTAGAGAATGCCGTGCACTAACTGGCCTGGAAATGGCTCACTCTCTGGACCCGGGGATGAGATGGGTACCTAGCCAAAATAGGGGGGGGAGAGAAATGAAAAAAAGGATATTAGAGAAGCAAGCAAAAGTATCTACTACAAAAGATCCTTTTTAAACTTTATTTATTTATTCATTCGTTTATTTATTTAAGAGAGAGAAAGAGAGAGAGACAGTGAGAGAGAGAGACAGCGCACGAGCAGGGGGAGGGGCAGAAGGAGAGAGAGACTCTCAAGTAGACTCCCTGCTGAGGATGGGTCCCAACACAGAGCTCCATCTCAGGGCCAAGCTCATGACCCACCAACTCTTTTCCTAGTCAATAAATGAGATGTCCCTCTGTCAGTAGAAGACCAAATCAACCATTATTGTCCTTTACTCTACCCTTCCCTCCCACTCCAGAACTTTGCCCCTTCAGTTATCTTATATCTCCCATACCTTTGCTATTTTCATTACATTCATAGGCTTTTTACCTTCAAGATTTTCTTATCCATCCAGACCAAACCCTGAGCTTTAGAATCATGCCTACTAAGCTGAACTTCCACGAGTAAATATATCATATGTCTTTTGTTCAAGGTTAAGTTTCCAACACCTAGGACAATACTCACTAATAGTACTAAATATTTGCTCAATAAAATATTGAGCAAAACTTGTTGGTTGAATGAATGAATACCCAACTGCCTATTGGATTTCTCACCTCGATATCCATAGATCTTTCAAAAGTGAGCTCTTCATCTATCCCATTAATTGCTTCTCAAATTTGTCATTTCCCAAGTATGGTAGAGAAGCTGTCATGATTCGATGGACTTAAGAGACCCTGAAAAGAAGGACAGTAGATGTCTCAAGGGTAGCCTTCCCTTCCCCTGCATGCCACATCTAAGAACCATAGAACAGGGGGCACCTGGGTGGCTCAGTAGTTAAGGATCTGACTCTTCATTTCAGCTCAGGTTATGATCTCAGGGTCATGGGATCAAGCCCAGCATCAGGCTCTGACTCTGGAAGAGACATATGGAAATATATAGGTCAGAACAAATTATGGAGGCCTTAAGTGCCATGCCATATGTCTGAACTCTTAAATGGGCTTGGGGAGTTACTGAATGTCTTTAAGAAATGAAGTGATGTGAGTGAACCTGAGGCTTAGGAAAAACCATCCTGGTATTAGCATAAAGGGTAGAGGAAAAGGTATAAGACTGTAGGCACACACTTACCTGGGGACTGTTTCTACATTTGAAGTAGGAGGAACGCAACATGGGCAGTGCGGAAGGAAAGAAGGGACACACACACACAAACAAATCAGCTGACTCTAGAAGTGATGTAAAATAATAGCAACCCTTCTACAGGGCTTATTTAGCACCAGCTGAAGTTCTAAGTGCTTTCCACATATTAACCCATTTAACCCTCACCCGATGGTATAGTTACTATTATCCCCACTTAGCAGATGAGGAACTGAGATGTGAGAGATCAAGTAGTTTGCCTAAACTTATAAAGCTAGAACCCACACAGAGTCAGATTTTAAACCAGGCAGGCTGACTCTGGCATCTGTACTCTTACACTCTTGTACTCTTGTACCATTTCTTGGCAAGAGAGGGAACAAAGATCCTTGGGTTTCTACTCATGTAGCCGAAGACACAGACTGAGATAAAAGCATGCTCAGTGTAAGTAGAATATGCGGCGGGATCAATGGAGGGCAGGGAAAGGAGTAATGAGTTTTCTTTCGGATCTGCTGATTTCAAGTGAACGTGAGCAACACGTGCAGATGTCTACCACCTGGGCTCTTGCAGCCGAAGAAAGTCCAGTCTCCCTTCCTGCCACTTTTGGTAGCTGGCATTATGTGTTAGAGCTAATATCTTAATGATGTCCTGATTTTTAACTCTACTTGATTCTCAAATTTGCCCTACAATTTCTATCTGTAATAATCATCCACTTTGTCAGTATACAACACTTGCAAACCCTGAAATCTTCCCATGATTTATTAAACTAGGATGATTAGTTATTCTGCTGAATTATTTCCAGAGAAGATCATTCTGATTTAATTTTCCCCCCTAATATGAAACAAGAAAGTATCTGATGTCTGTGGTCACTCCACTGTGGCTTCAGTAAGGGACACTCCAAATAGCATGGAAATAAGATAGCCCTCAGAGCAATTTTCTCTTTACTGTGACATTTTATACACAATTAATTAGAACAGAGGTATATAAAAGTACCCTACAGAGACTTACATCGCCCTCAAATGGGTGAGGCAGGCCTGATCCTGAGTGATTTCCTTGACATGTCTAATTAATATATCTACAGTGAAAAATGTGTCCCTTCTATGGGTAGTTGCTCAGCAATGAAGCATTGAGGAAGAGAGAGGTCAGGCAGGGAATCTTTGTTAGTTCCCTCCAGGGATTGTTGTAAAAAGAATATTATGGTCTCACTGGCAAGATGAATGCAATAGACTGTCAGCCTAATTTCATTAAATATTCTAATATGCATGCCCTTTGTTCTTATTCCAGTGACCAAATAACCTTATAATTATGTTTCCAACAAAAGATCTGCCTCTAGGGAAAAAATTTTCTCATTTACTAATATGAATAACTTGGTTCCATTATGCGAGATAGGACATAGCTACAACTCCCCACAGAATACTCCTGTGTGGACATAGATGGAAAATTCCTAGCTCCTATACCATAGAGGCAGATAAAGGATGAATTGCCTCAGTGTTGGCATAGCACGAATTTCGAGATCTGGAATAGGGCCATAAGGCCAAGTGACAAGACTGGCTAAGTGGGGAATCATTACCTGATATGGTTGTAGAAGTTGTTTTCTTGGTTACTAACATGGCTAAGGATAGAAAGATCTCCGTTCAATACTCCTCCAACCTGGCAAATATCTTACCCCACATGAGTTAACAAGACCGTCAAGCATGCCTCCCTAAGAAAATGGAAGGCAGGGGCACCTGGGTGGCTCAGTCGGTTAAGCATCTGCCTTCAGCTCAGGTCATGATCCCAGGGTCCTGGAATTGAGCCCCACCTTGGGCTCCCAGCTCAGTGGGGAGTCTGCTTCTCCCTCTCCCTCTGCCCTGCTCATTCTCTCTCTTAAAAAAAAGAAAGGAAAGGAAGGAAAGGAAGGAAAGGAAGGGAAAGGAAAGGAAAGGAAAGAGGAAAGGAAAGGAAAGGAAAGGAAAGGAAAGGAAAGGAAAGGAAAGGAAAGGAAAGGAAAGGAAAGGAAAGGAAAACAAAAGAAAACAAAAGAAAACAAAACAAAAGAAGAAAAGAAAATGGAAGGCAAAGGGAACTGTTATTTTAAGGCAGAAACAGCTAGTGGTCCACTAAAATTTGTTCTCTCCTGCTGTTAGACAGATTTGCACTGGCAGGAAGAGTTCCTGATTGGGACTACACTTCCCAGCCTCCCTTGCACTTAAATATAATCATGTGACTGGTTATCATCAAACAAAATGCAACCAGAAGAGATGTGTGTCTCTTCCAGACCATAGCTTTTCAGAAAGTTCTTCAGCCTTTTCTACACACTCTTCCCCTTCAGGTACCTAGGTATCAATGACTTCAGAGCCCTGGAAAACAGCAGAACCACAAACTGGAGGAATCCTGCAACGGGGAATCACCACCCTGAGGAAAGCTCTTCACTGACCACAAACAGCAAATACATAACACTGCTTCGTGAATGAAAACAAAAATAGCTATTGTATGAGCTTTTACAAATTTTAGGGTTTGTTTACCACAACAAACATTACCCTAACATGCCATGTGTATGTCCTCCGCACTGCTTAATAGCATCTGAGAATAAACTGCTAAAAGTGACTGAACTGAGAGCTGCATTGTCACTCTCTCCCATCCTCAAACCCAGAGGAGGTTCTCTGAGCTGGCCTCAGCAAATGTGAGAATTGCATTCTCCATAGTAGATGAATGGCTTGGCAGTCCAGTTTTAGCATCAGTTGCTATGAGCTTGCTCAACATAGGTCTGTCTTAAGAGATGAACCTACTCTCGGTGGGCTGACACATTCAGATGCTTGAGGCTGGAAGGCTGCAGCACTCAGGCTGAGTCCTGTGAGAAATGCTCCCATCGAAATGCCTCCACACAAGGCCTCTTGGTAGTGTTATTTCTCTCCTACACATGACTGGGAGGCACATACATTTTCTTGGTACTTCCTTCATATTTTCAGGACTTTATGGGCAAGGAGAAGATGGCCCAGCAATCAGAAATCACAGATTACGATGGCCAACTAGAGATGGACAAATAATAATCCAAAAGCACTGGAAATATACAAGCTGCTATCTCTATCCCTTGCAACTTGAAGTGTTGTTACCTGAAGACCAGAGGCATCAACATCACAGGGAAGCTTGTTAGAAAGGCTAAAGTTCGAACCCCACTCCAGCCTTGTGAATCAGAATTAGCATTTTTAACAAGATCTTCCAGTGATTTGGGGGCTCATTAAAATTTGAAAAGCCCAATGTTTCATCTCCTCCCCCACCTCATTTCTCCAAGATGAAAGCCTGTAGTTATATGTGCAGTCAGCTTCCAGCCACTTTTGTTTCCTGAGGAGCAAATATTAGAGGAAGACAAATGGTTCAGGAAACCTTGTATTACCTGTCTTGTGGAGGAGCCTAAAAGTGGGTTCCAAAGATGAATTCCTAAAACAGTTTCAAAATCTTCCTCACTGGTGTACCCTAAAGCTCCAGAAAGCCTCTAAGGCTTCTCATAGATACTTCAATTTCCCTGCATACTGCTTTTTGTCCTGATAGACTGACCCAGGAAGTGATCCCACTCCATGACAGCCTAGCCTTTTACCAAGAGGGCCAACTGAGCTCACCTTCCTTTTGTCACCAGAATCACTTATGTCCCCTGTTCATGCATGTGTAGGCATTTGTTGACTTTAAATCCCTGGACCAAAATATGAAGATAGAAAAAAAAAAAGCCCATTAAATTTCAGAATAAAATAAATTTTATTTGTATTCACCAAGAGACACATTAAATTAAGTAAGCTCAGGAAATTTTACAAAGTCAGATGTTCCTCCAATCTTTTTATCATCACCCCCTGCTAAAGACTACAAAGACAGGGAATAAGTAAAGCTGTGGGGAAACATCTACATTCACCCCTGTAAGAAGAACAACTCTAACAAGAGGTACATTACTTCACCTAAGAACCACTTTCCAGTCTCACTTCATGGCTTCCTTCCTTCCTTCTGTTCTTCCTTTTCTTTCCGATTCAAAAAGATACCCTCAGGCATTTAAGCAAACGAATATGTTCCAGGCCATGAACTAAGATGACTGAAGATCTATTGCTTTTAAAATCCTAGATCCTTCAGAAACTTTAGTTTACACAATATCAAAAATTTATAGCATTGGACTTCTTTCAAAGTCATTTCACTCTCCGAGAGTCCCCTATTTCCAAAAGAATTAATAGACAGAAAGTCATAATCTCCAGGATTTTGTCATCATTAAAATGAAATAGGCATCGGTGTCAATAGAAGCACTAACACCAGCATAGTAGTTCAAAAATTCTTCTTTCGAAACCTGAGAGGGATAAAAGGCGGGGAAGAGAAGGAAATGGTGTCAAAATATATGAGTCATAGTAGAGCATTTTACATTCTCCCTGAAATGTTTTCTATGGAGTCTGATTTGCCACTGGCAATCAAGCAGAAGTCAGGTAACGGGATCAGGGAACCCGGCCTGCCTTTCCCCTCTAAGGTGGGGCACTTGCAAGGTCTGCTAAAGGCGCACCTGCCCGCTGACCGTCAGTTTTTGCACTGAGATAAAAATGTTTCGAGCTGTGCTATCCAATACCTTAGCCACTGATCACATATAGCTTTTAAAATTTAAATTTGTTAAAATCAAACGTAATGAAAAATCGAATTCCTCAGCTGCACCAGCCTCATTTCAATTGCTCACTAGCCATATGTGGCTAGTGGTTGACATCTTGGAGAGCACAGCTGTAGAACATTTCCGTCATCACAGAAGGTCTTACGGGACGGCACTACTCTACAGCATACTTCGTATGATTATACTTATGATCATTATTAATAGTTCAGAATAGAGACATTTATAGTGTAAATGCACAGATTAAAAAAGCTCATTAAGGAAAGAAAGTTTAGACCAATCACATAAATAGGGATAGAACTAGAGAATGGGACACTTCCCACGATTCTTGGATACCCAGGAATCCACAAAGCCTGGGATCTAATAGCAGGATGCAAGGCACTAGCCATAAGGAAGGTACGAGAAGGCAAACTTCTCAATTTGGTCAAGATGTGTGTTCGTGTTTCATAGTTGTCCCTGTGCATCCTATAATGCGCAATGAAATTAAAAGAGCAGGAATCAGCCCCTAGTTTCCATTTCTTTCTCCTCCCTCTTAACTTCCCCCGTTCCTTAATACCAGCACACAGAGTATTCTATTCCCCACAGTCCTGGGGCTACCACTCAGAGGCTTGGCATTGTGGGAACTTGCTTGGCCTGCTGGACGGGAGTAGTCCACTCCTGCAGGAAAAGGAATATTAACATCAAATTTTCAAGCTCTCATTCTTGGTTGTCAAAATAATTGGGAGCGGGGGTAAGTTACATTTTGTCCTTTTAAAAACATGAGCAATACAATTTGAACAGGACCTTATCATTTTCAAAGAAGAAATTTCATCACCTTCGAGTGAAATATCACACAAGAAGCATTTTTAAATGATCCAAAATCAGCATCTGGGAAGTAAACTTTTAGAGAAACATGATATGTAACATGTTAGCTAGTAAGAAGAAAAATATTTTGGAAAGACTTTAAAACAGAAACAAAAGCTAGATGAATTAGTACAAGAGTTGTTAATGTTTCAAGCCTTCAGTTGAAGAAATTCTACTAAATTAGAAAATCATGTGAACGGCAAGGCACAGTATGATAATGTGATAAGTTGACAAAGTCGGTATTAGATATTAAACCATATCTAACTTTGTAGCTCAAAAACCCAATTTCTGGTTCCTCAAAGCAATATCCTAACTGTTGCCATTATGACAAATTCTTGCTTTCAGTGCATAGACAGCTTATCACTACCAGCATGTATAGCTTTTTAAACAAAATATTTGAAAATTTATAGCATAAATGTCACAGAAATTCTGCTTTATAAAATATTGTTTTTCAGCTTCGATTTCTGTTAAAGATACTATCAGAATAAGATTTACATATAAGAACTCCTCACTATCTAGAAAACAGTTTGTGTCCCAGCTAAGTAAATAAAGTATTGCCAATGAACTATTGGCCTGGAGCCGTTTTCAGATATGTGGGAACTTTTTATGACTAGCATATTAATTACATTTATGTGCAAACAGATATCTCCAAGTACCTGGAAAGCACATGCACGTAGGCAGGCACAGCTCTTCTAGTCTTTACATACTGACTTGCTTCACAACCCAGTCTTTGTAGTATAGACGAAACAGAGGTAAATTTTCACTCAAACCCTATCTAAGGGAGCTCAATTAGAGGAGCTTACATTAATGGTGATTTACTACGCTCACTGTGCAGCTTCAAAGATAATCTTAAATAAATGGATGTTAAATGATACTGCTAAATGAGATTTTAGGCATGACTAAGGAGGAAATCTGAGGAGCAGAGTTTATTCCTCGGTCCCCTTGGAAACTAAAAGAATGGTCTGGGTTTCAGAAGGTAATGCCCGAGATTTGGTAATGCCCTGCGTTTGTGCTGCACTTTATCCCATCAAGGGGGAGGCACTCAGAGGCTCACTAAAACCCCAGCAAGAGCAAACTACTCTGCCATCTGTCATTTTCTCTCAATTACAGGTTCCTTTTCTGTTCTAAGGCTCTCTGAGAGCTTGGGGCCTGAGTGTTTCTAGGAGACCGGCAACTCAGACCTTTCAAGTTTAAGATCAAGATGTTCCCAGAATCAATACCAGTGTCTGCGTGCCAAGTGCTAAGGTTTGTAAAGAAAAAGTTACTCAAGTCTTTCATGACAGGATTACAAACTACATACTCAGATCTGGCTTCAGCGCTTAAGCTCTGAGTCACAGGGTCCCTCTTAAATTTATTATAGGGTCTCGTGCAGAATGAAACTGGAGATGAATGATAGTTACATGGGCAGTGTAATGGGTGTGACCCTTTGCACCTCTGAGCTTCGTGCCACTTGTCCCCATGTTGGGAGTGAGAGTGGGAACAGGAAACTCGCGGTGCTCACAAGAACTTTGGTGAGACGGAACTTGTGTCAACCGTGTTCAGTGGCTGTTAGAATTTGTATCATACTCCAGAGAAATCATCCATAAATAAATTCCATTTATGAAGAGTAAGAAGAATCTAGAACAAAAGAAAATAGGCCAGTACATTTTGAGATTTTTCTTTCTCTGATACGATATACCTTTCTGGTTGTTGCAAGGTCCATCATCAAAACCTCAGCTATGGGTCAGTGGCTCATCTTTTCGGTGGGTTCACCCCTAAAGAGCACCTTTCACTCTATTCTGCTGAGGGAAGACACTGGCTTTGGCGAAGCAGGTGTGAAAATAAACCAAGAAGGTCATGCTATTCTCAGAGAGGAAGAGCTGCTTCACCACAAGCTTCTCACCGCACCAACTGAGGTGGCAAAAGAACTCTTCTCACACAGCAGTGTTCTCAGAACCCCCATCAATCATTTGTTTATGTTTCTTTCAACAGATTTCACCCGTCATCTGTTTTACAAGACATAATTTTAGGGGATTCATTTAGTGAAGTTTTTTTTTTTTATGACAAGGAAGAAACTAGTTATCTCTATCAAGGTTATGCAGTTTCCACATCAGCAACTTGGAGGAGTAGAACCATGCTTAGAAACATTGGCTTTCCAAGGATCAATTACATGAAGATAACATTATATGACAACCTATCAGATCCTTGGCACCTTTGTTTTCCTTGAATCATAAGCATTTCTAAAATTTAAAACTTTGCTGCTTCTTTCAACAAGCACTTAATTTACAAGAACAGTCTATAATTTCCCAGAAAGCAACTTTGTTGACTGATCTGAGAAATTGGAATTTGTGGGGTTTTTCATTCTGTGCCCCAGAGAGTTGTGCGTAAATCCAAAAAGGTATACCACTCAGAGGGTGTTAGTGGAATTTCATGAAGAAGGAGAAGGGCACCCACACACCAGCCAAGAATAAGTATTTGGTTAATTTCATCTCTCCGCTTGATTAAACATCAGCAGAACAAATTGCATCTGTAGCTTGCCTAAAGAGGGTTGAATCATTACCCACTTGTACTCTCGTGGCTGAGTGAGGCAATCCACACTGGCCAAGAAAAGTGAAGGGTTGACATAATGATCTGCCTCCAAGAATAGAGGGGTATTTTCCTGACAGTGTTCTTGATAGATTGCCTACATTCATCAGATTTACCACATGGTCCTACAGCACACTGCCACAGAAAGGGTCCCAACTATCCTGGCTTGAGTGCCTATGCCACCCCTCCTCTCTGATCGCTTAACTGTGGGCTATTAGTTGGGTTTCAAAGTCAGTGGTTTTGTTTGCATTTATCCCAGCCCCTTCGTCTATCCCCGCAGCCTAGAGTAGAACAGGGCACCTAGCAGTGACTCAATAAATATTTATTATGGGATGTATTCAGCCTAAAACTGTAATGTGACAAAACCAATCTGCAGTCTATTTGGTGGGGACCCAGCTCTGTCTTAAAAAGCTGCTCTTAGGGTATGAAGTGTTGCTCCGTGCTGCCACCAAACCACAAAGAGTCATGCATCATGCTCCAGAGTGCCATTTGGGTCTGGGAAAAAATCCTATCAAGGTTTGAATGTCTATGAAAATTAGCCGTGCGGATGGGCTGAAAGAATTCTGCCGTGTGCTACAACACCAGTGCTTCTTGGATTTCTCACTTGCACTCCAAACGGAATTCAGGAAGGATGGGAACCAGCCTTTAAGAAGCTGGTTAGGGGCACACCTCCGTTCTTGCCTAGGTTTGCCTTTGGGGGCAGTTAGAACCCAGATTCGGTACTGATATTGGTGGCTTCTTCTGGCCAATCCGGATTCTCAGAGTTTTTGCATACACTGTTTCTGTTTCATGAAAAGCTGCTAAGCTCATTCTCTCCTCTTTGGCTTGCTTGTTTACTTCCTATCTGGGGTCCAGGCCCCACAGGTAACGCGCTCCTAAGGGTTGGAGGTATTTTATTGTGTTTGATCTTCTGATCTCAGTGTTTACTTTTTAAATTGCAAATGGAGTTATATTTAAATTGTGTAGGTTAAATAAACAGAAAATATACCCAGAAAAGTGTTGTTAGCAAATGATTTTTCTTAAATGACTCTTTGTTCCTCCCACGGCTACCAGAAGGAGTAAGAGTTAAATAACGAGTGAGTCCTGACTAGGCCAAAAATCACATATAAGACTCAGAATAGGAGTGGAGTGATCCTTGACCATCAGGTTGTTAGATCTTGTTTACGGGCAGCGAGAGGACCTTGGTGGAATCCTCGCTTGTGGGCCAGAACCTGACCTGCTGGAAGGTAAATGTGGCCAAATACACACTGAGGTCGAGGTTATCTGAAATCTGAATGCTGTGCCCCAATTAGACAGGAAGCACAAGCACGACTGGGGAAGACGAAGCTGAGAGCTACAACCTAGTCCTTGTTCAGAATGCTAACTGTATGGCCCCAGTTAAGCAGAGGCATGAGTCATTCCCAAAATCAAAGGCACAAATCTGTCTAGAGCAGTAAGCTTGAAATCATGGCCAGGAAACCAGGGACCTCTCAACAGCCATAATCTGCAAGGTGCAGGTTACAGAAAACATGGATTTTTTTCCTACACATTCCATCATAATCTCTTCTGGATTTCTACCTCATTTGTACATATTTCTTCATAACCCTTGGCATCTTTTGGTCTGCCAATCTCTATATAAGCCTAGGTAATAAAGCCAGTGGAAAACCAGACTTGTGCAATTAATTTTTGAAGAACTAGCTTCCCATAATTTGGGGATGTTCCCATCCACAAGAAAAAGGTCACTTGTCCAGTCTGTCATCAGATTAAGTGGGAGATTAGCTTCTTGACAACAAATAAACTGCTATGATTCTCATCTGGAAATACCTGCTTTCACAAATTTTAAATCAATGTGTATCTTGATCTCCACTTCCAACTCTGTGAGATAAAAAGTAAACAAGTGAATTGGTATAAAATACAGCAAAAGCGTTTGATTGACCTTAAACCCAGAGTCATTTAAATACATGGAATCTTCAAGGGGACTATCATCCCAAACCATGTCCCAAACCAGGGAATGAATGCAGCCAGGAACAGAGGTGACAAAAAGGACTGTCCTTGAGGAACAAGGCAGGTGGTCATTATCTCCAGCACCATAGCCAAAGGGCTGGTCACTCTGCTTTTACCTCTGGCCCCAGACACAGAACACACAGAGGGACAGTGGTGGATTCAATATCTTTTTGCTAGCAGCGGGGGCTGCCTTTGCTTGTAAGCCTTTCGTGGGGAGATTCTCACACATTGACATTATGAAGCCAAAGCTTAGAGCTGAAAGGAGAACACTTTGGGCCATGAAGTGTCAAGATGGAAAACCCTCCTTGGAGTAGGCCTGCTATCCTAGTCTATGTTATTCCCCACCCTCTTGTACTGATGGGAATATCAACGTTATTGGCCCATGGCAGGAAGGGGGGGGGGATGAACATTCCACTGGACAAAGGTTTGCTGATATGGTCTGCCCACTCAGACTCAGATTTTATGAGGTCCCACATAAAATCTGAGAGCACAGCCTAGCCTCAAACTTTAACCACACGGATGGTCCTAGCTTAACTGCTCAGGAAATGGCCTCTCACAGACAATTTAGATGACCCAAAAATGTCATTCTAAATCTATTCACCAACTGAGGCTTCCCTAAACCACTGGCAGAGAAACTCAAGATTCAGGTATAAAAATTGAGGCTAATGTGTGGTTCTCTTCTGGTCCCCAATTTGGAGCTGAAGCACTTAAACACTTACAGTCAGTTATAAAAACAGGTGAATTCTCTCACCTAGAAATGGACCATCTAAAAGTGGAAAAAGACTGTGGGTGCATGGGTGGGGATTGTAATTAAAATAGTCAAACTTCTATTACTGGCCAAGGAAGGCACCTGTGTCTATTAGACATGTGTATGTATCCTAGAGCCTGGTTCTAGTAGCTTTTTGAATCTTATGTTAGTTAATTTCTCTGGTGGAGCTAAGAAAACAGCTTCAGAGAAGTGAAGTCATAGGGAACTACATACTGTCATTTCTGCCCTAGAAAATGCAGTGTGTGTTGACACTAAAGAAACACTGGGATGAACATGAAATCAAATGTGATCCTGGTTTGAGGCTGATGTTTAACCATTTGGAGTCTCGTGGCTGTACCCAAGGCCCTGGTCCCCGGGTCCTACATTTAGAGCTTCCAGGCGGTTCTCATCATGACAATGAAATACACATCTGTGTCAATGGATGCGCTCACCCCTGCATAGTAGTTCATAAACTCCTCGGGGGTCACCTGCAGTGGAAAAGTCAGAAACAAAAACAAAACTTTGCTTCCCACCACTTCGGTGGAGGTCCATCTCCAGTACCTGTAAATGCGAGGGAAACTTTGGTCAAGGCTTTTTAGTGACACAGATCGAGAATAGATCTCAGACGAGAGGAAACAGTCACGTTGAGGACGGCCCTGAGGGGTAGCAGAGGGGAAGCTGGGTAGAAAGTCTTGAAAATTTCCAGACCGATCTAAATGGAAAGTGAGATACAGGTTCTCGCCTCTCTTTAACAGCAGGAGCCCATCTGTGTGGATATGTGCGACTGAAACTCAGAATAAGAAGTTTCTTTAGCAGTAGTTAGTACGGGCTTTCTGTGACACGTCAGAAATAGCGCCGCGGGTCCTGGGTCAGAGCAAGTAACGTTTCACCTTTCAGAAAGTGGGATTCTGTCCTGTGGATAAAGAAGTAGATTTCTAGTTAAATACTCTTTGACTTCATGCTTTTTTAAGATAGAACTTATTCATTTCAAGGCACAAAGTGAGTAAAAAAAAAAAAAAAAAGGCTTCCCCTGCGCTATGCTTTCCTACACCACGCTGAGTGGGTCCTCTCTCCATCCTGTGCCTGTAACTGTCTCCTTGGAATATCAACTGATGTGTTTACCTAGGCTAGAATTGTATATTACTTTCCTTCTAGAAATAAGAAACCTTAGTTATCAATCTTATTTTTTAATAGGTGCAGGTGATACGTACACTGCAGTGCAACCATACCGCCTGATGTGATCAGGTCACTCAGGGAAAGAACTGTCTTCCTGTTTGAGCTCCGTACCGATCAACGTAGCCCCCAAGTACAGCCCCGCTTACTTGCGAGGACACAGACGCAGTAATGATGGCTGTTTAGGAAACGTATTGTTCTCTAGTTAGCCCTCAGTTTTGAGTGTCACAAGGGGTTAAAAACATCACAAAAAGTGAAACCCATAAATAATTCAAAACCCCCCTCCCACAGAGTGCCCACCTGTATCTTCTAAGAATCGTTGGAACTGATTGACCCACTTGCCCTTTTTTGCTGCAATTATAAGTGAACAGAGAAAAAAAGTCACAGGATCCCTATTTCTCTCCCTGTACCTACCCTCCACACAACCCCAAAATGGTAAAATGCAGAAGGAAGAAACTCATTGCACTGAACTAATAGTTAAGCTGGGCTTTTCAGTGGCCTAGAAGTATTAGTGAATATGTCCATAATTTTTTTCTAAAATTAGGATATCTTTAATGTTATCCTTTCTTCCATTTCTTTACCTACATCCTCCTTTGCATTCCCCCGTTATCTAGCATTAAACCTCATCTGAGAGTCAGGTTACATAAAACTGGACCTCAGAGCTAAGATATTTGATCACTTCAGAAAAGGCCATCAGTTATTCCTAGTGAGGTGTCTGCTTGTTGCCTTAGACTCAACTTATACTGAGAATAGCCTGAATCACAAATCTTGTGATTTCCCCACGTTTGCCCTCATCATAGTAAATCACTTCTCAGTAACAACAACTATGACTATTTAATTGTTTTGTTGGACATCAGTAAAAAGTAAGAAAGTGGACACCCCTACTCTCGGTCAGCGTCTTGACTATGCTACCCTTAGTGGATAGAATATTTATCTTATAATGGAGAAGGTCCCAGATGGGAGCAATGGAAATATTTGAGTCATGATACAGAATACAGTACCCTTTTCTCTGTTTAAGACTGATTTTTAAAAATCATAAAATAAATTTAGGTTATTTATATACACTCCATAATATATTTAAAATAATTTTAATTATTAAAAAATCTACATGAGATAGACAAGACCCATATTCTCTCAAAGGCTCATCCACTTCTGAGAGATTTTTTTTAATATTTGTAATTGTAAAATAACATATATAAATGAAAACTTCCAAACCTAGATATTAAAAAAATGAGAAGTGGAAGTCTCACCCAACTAGGATGGGGTTTAGGGATAGAATAGGAGAGGGGGCGGTGCTTGGGTGGCTCAGTTGGTTAAGCGTCTGACTCTTGATTTTGGCTCAGGTAACGATCTCAGGGTCATGAGATTGAGGCCTACCTTGGGCTCCATGCTCAGCGGGGAGTCTGCTTGAGATTCTCTCTCTCCCTCTGCCTGTGCCCCTCCCCCTGCTCACACACGCTATTTCTCTCTCTCTCTCAAATAAATAGATAAATCTTAAAAAAAAAAAAAGAATCAGAGTGAAGAAGGTTCACTTCGTACATTATTCAGTTGCTTTCATACCTCTATCCATATGGCGTCGGTGCACAGGCTGCTCAGAGGGCTGGGTGTGGGATTATTAGTACAGAATCCATTACATCGAACTCCATGACTACTGTAAACCCCAGGAGCCTTTATGACTACTTGAGAGCTTAGCCTAGACTATTAAAAGTTTACAAATTTGAGCATCGTCCTTAGCTGAGCAGTACACTAAATTTCTTGCCTTGTGGTAAATTCTGTCTTACTTGGATATCAGCTATATTTTTTAACCATGAATGAGCGCACTGGCTTCAAACATAGCTATGCTTCACCATAAGAAATCTTAATGTATAAAACAACTCGATTTGGAAAAGATAAGTTAAGAACTAATTATTCTCTTTATAAAAGAATTTACCATGGAGTTTCTTTACATCAACAGTTCCTTGTGCATTTAAAATGATTCAACGTACAAAAGTCTGAATCACACTTTACCTTTCAGAAACATTTTCATTATGCCTTTTAGGTATAAAACCCTTAGCACAATACCCAGTAGATAAGTACTCAATGAATAATTATGCCACGTGAGGTTCATGTAGCAATTACAAAGACGCACTTCTGAATCTTTCAGAGACAAGGATCTCAAATGTGAATGTGAGTAAGACTTATCTGGGGCATGTACTAACCCTGCAAATCCTTGATCCCCACCCAAAATAATCAGGCCCTGTAGTTCTGTGGCACAGCCAGCAATGGGCATTATTAACACGTCCTCAGCCTATGGTCACACAGAGTCAGCTGGGCATCAGTACAGGCTCTGTGATACTCAGGTGATACCAAACGCTGTGACTGCTAAAAACCCCAGTGACCTTTGTGAGTGTTTGAGAACTGAAGAGGGCTTGTTAAAACAAATGTCAAAAGGGACAGGGGTGGAAACTTGAAATCAGCTGAATCATAACAACCGGCCACTTTGACTTGGGTTAGAGCAAAGGGCAGCTGAGGTTTCCCCTGGCAACGAGGAGGAGGAACCACCTGCAGGGGGAGGCCCTGGGATATCATGCAGAGATGGGCTAATTTGGGGAAATGGCAGTTGACAATTTTTCCACTGCCATTTCAGAGATCAAAGGCCAGCGATGTTGGAAGAAAACATGTGGCTCCGTTCTGTTATTTCTGCCCCTAAGCATCAGGATGCCCTACAGAATCTAGCCCCCTCTCCCCCACCCCTGCTTTCTTTTAATCCACCTCTATAATCCCTTCAACTAAAACGAAGGGTATTTCTCTGTCCCCAATGGGAAAATGTCAGCAGGAAGGAAAGAAAGGTTGCTTTCCTAGTCCCCTAACCCCTTGCTAATAAGACTTACCATGAAATTTCATAGAAAAACTTGGGGGAAATTCCCTTCAGAAGGGGAAGCCTTATTTCCTATTCCTATCATTGCCATCTTTTCGTCCCGCCCAGTGCCCAACTAATCCTTCCTGTGTGACATGGGGGTGAGGAAGAACCCTCCCCAAGGTCCTGCTGCTCTGAATGTCAGCCAAGGAGAACACTCCCTTCCCCATCATCAGAGCCTTCAAGACACCTGACAGCAGAACTGGGGCCAAGTTCAAAAGTCCACTTACAGCTTGATAAAAGACAGATGACACTGTCATCTCAGCCTGGACACTGTAGCAGAGATGCAATTCCTTACCCTCCCAAGCTATGCTTTTGTAACTTGAAGATACCGGTTAATGGAGGTGGGGTGGTTGCTTTTGTTTTTAAGCTCAGTGTAGTTTCAACATGCAAGTTCATCTCAAAGCTCGCTATCGATGAAATCAAAGTAAATCCTATTCCCTGGTATTCCCTTCACTGAAAGACTCCCATAAATGGCACTCCTACATAGCAAAGTGCAATGACAAACAATGTTGCGAGAATGAGTGTGAAAAGCATTGCCACATCCTGAAATACCTTGTGAATCATGTCCCGAAAAATTAAATTATGGTTTCATTTTGAACTTAAATAGATTTTATTGTAGTCTAGTTCATTGGAATGTGGCTGGCTAAGTATGGTAAGTATGGGAACCATGAAACAGAGTGTTAAATCAAAATACCACATTCTCCCGATGATGGGTATTTAGCCGTATGTGGTTCCCTTACCAATATATGATTTGTATCTTATCATTTTCTCTCCCAACTTCCTAGGTAGTCTCTAAGGAAATATTTTACCTCTATTTATAAAGAATATGTTATATGTATTTTTTAAGGCTTTGGACCAATTTCCTAATTGCAACTGGAAATTCGACAGAAGAAATTCTGCTTCAGCTCTTTTACTTACCAATCCATCTTTGTCATAGGGTGAATCAAAGTTATCCAGGAACTTCCTGAATACTTGTTCCTCGGTCCATTCTCCATTTTGGTACTTAGGATGGTGTTTCGCATTATACACCTCACGAAGATCTTCAATTGTTATAACTCCGTCTCCGGTCTTATCTAACTTCCTAAAAGCTTGCATAATTACCTCTTTCCTGGCTCTAGACATTGGAGGCTAGATAAATAGAAAAAAAACGCATACACAGACAACACAAGTAAATGAGCTTGTTTCATATCATACGTCATGAAATATCTACTTCCTCTCAATGGTATGAAATGGTTTGCGTGCCGTTAAGCAGCATGCATGACAATTACTCCAAAAAGTCCCTAAACCTGTTATCAATCTCCTTCCCATCTCCTCCACAGTGCACTGACAACTTCTGAAAACAAAACTTCAAAATAGCCAACCCAAACCATGTGAAAGCCAAACTCAGCAGATACACTGATTCATGAGGCCACTTACTCTTAACGTAATAAGAAATTCATTGAAGTCTATTGTTCCGTTTCCATCTTTATCAAACCTCCGGAAGAGCTCTTCCGCCTCTTCCTTTTCCATGACCACAGCATAATCATTTAGCCCTTTCACAAATTCTTTGAAGTCAAGCGTTCGGTTGTTATTGTCATCCATAATTCGAAACACTCTAAAGAAAATACACAAAGACACAAAAAGAAAGAAAAAAACAAAACAGAGAACAAGGTGTAAGAATAAAGATTTAAAAATAAACCACTCTCAAGGTTTTTCAAAGTAAAATGCAGAAGCCCTAGATTCTGCTCTGCACCCTCCTTCCAAAATTGGAGAGCCTCTTCGCAAGCATCTCATAAAATATAATGTACTATGTGATTCTAATTCTATGATATTCTGAAAAAGGCAAAGCTATAGAGACAATAAAAAGACAAGGGAAAGGGGAGAAGAAAACAGGCAGAGCACAGGGGATTTTTAGGGCAGGGAAACTATTCTGTACGATTTTATAATGGTGTCTACGTGAACCTATGCACTTACTAATATCCACAGAACTTTATAGGACAGAGTAAGCCTTAATGTGTACAAATTTTTAAAAAATTGTTTAGGAGGTCAGGGGATCCCGGGAAGGAATGCAGACAGTGACGAGAGAACCTAACTGTACGACAAAAGTTTGAAACAATCTCACTGAAGGTGGGGTGGGGTGTGCTGACGTAAGGAACTGTGGCAATGAGTAAAGTCTGTAGGACTAAAGGCACAAGGAACCGCACATAAGCACTGGACTCTAGCTGATAGAGATATTTCCCATGGAGATTTGAGTTAACAATTCTGACATGCTATAAGGCATACTGGAATTGAACAATTAAGTAAATAGATGGCAGGTGGTAGAAGCTAGGTGTATCACTGTTGAAATGGAAATTTAGATGGGGAGGGGAGGAGGCTAGAATGGTCTGCTGCATGTGGCAATGGGCTAGAGTTAGAGACATTAATATGAACTCATGTTTATCTTAAAATAAACAAAGATGCTGACATATAAAAATATCTATAGATATGTACATATATCATCTATTTTCTTTCTCTGTCAGCTAAGAGAACCTAGAAGTAACACCCCAGGAACAAGCACATCTAGAGCCTAGGTCTTGGTATCCAATACAATTCTCCAATAAAAGGAATGGGGATTCTTGGAGAAATGTCTGATTCTAGGACTGGGGCATGAAATATGCAAGATGAGCTTGGAATATCTTATACCAGAAAGTAAGGAAGTCCTCAAAACAAACAAAACTACGTTGATGGGAATCCATCAAAGGGACACAGGAGCCAACTGAAAGAGCTTTCAAGGCCCAAACTTCAACAATTTGAGCAACAAAGTAGTGTTGAATTGTAACCCACAGTATAAACTAAATATTCATGAGTCCATTTTGGTTTAAATAAATGGCAAAATAAAGAAATGAATAAATATTAGTTAGAAAAGACAAATTGCTCTTGCAGAAGTATTCCAAATAAATTATGCACATACTCCCTGACCTTAAGGAGGGAAGCTTACTCCCCACTCCCTAAGTGTGGCTCTGCATAAAGACCTCCTTCCAGATAGTACAATACAGAAAGGGGGAGGGGGACAGTAACTTTACATTGGAGAAGCCAAATACACACTGTCTCAGCTGAGTGATCAAGGTCAACATCAATGGTGTTAAGTCACGTTGACAGTATGCATCCCTGACATGAGGTGATGAAAAGTGGTTTACTTCTGTGGTCCCAAAAAACCATAACCCCATTCTAATCATGGGGGGAACAGAAGGGAGCAGCTTGCACTTGAGTTGAGTAGAGACTGAGGGAAGGGCGAAACCAGTGAAGGGGCAGAGGCAGAGGGCACATTGGAACAAATGGCCAAGGATGAGCCAATAGACTGGCTCACAGGGGAGGGCTGATAGGGATTGGTTTGGGGGATGGGGGCATTGGCAGCAAGAAGGACCCAACTGAGTGGGTGAGTGAGTGAGAGAGAGGGCAGTGTTCCTGAGGGGTCTGCACCCAGGACAATGATGTGAGTCCAGGATGAAAGAGGGGAAGGTTGGAGGTTGGGGTGATACAGCATTGAAGGGAAGTGGGCCCGTCCTCCCACGGGACTGTGACCACCTGGGCATCAGGTGCACATGTGCGCAGTCTGGGCTTCTGGCAGCGTGGGGCTTAGCCTGAGAATTTGAGATGGTTGAAAGTGACATCCTGCGTGCTCAGAAAGTAGCTCGCTGGAGGAGAAGCCGTCCCTAAGCTCCACACGGGAGGCTGGATCCCCCGCCGTGGCACCCTGTGCTCTCTCACACACAACATCCACAGAGATTCTCACCGTCGTGACACTCGGTCGGCTCAGTCTGAGGCCTGCCTGGGGCCTGGAGAAGCCTTGTCCACCCACCTGTTCACCAGGTACAAGCACCTGGCCCATGGCAGGCTCTCCCGTTGTCTGTCAAAAACAGATAATGCAGGGGCGCCCGGGCGGCTCCGTCCATTAAATGTCTGACCCTTGATTTTTGGTTGGGTCATGATCTCAGGGTAGTGGGATCGAGCCCCGAGTCAGGATCTGCATTGAGTCTGCTTGTCCCTCTCTGTCCCCCCCACCCCCCACGTGGACTCTTTCTCTCAAGCAAGTAAATAAAGTCTTTTAAAAAGGCGAGAGAGAGAGAGAGAGAGAGAGACAGAGAGAGAGAATGCACAGGCACTGCCCAGTGGAGGCTAACAAACCCTCTCTCCTTGGGTTTCCTGGTCTTGAGGACTTCTCGCACTGTCGGACGGTCAGAGGACAGGCCCTACAGAGCTGGGAGAATCCCCCTGCAGTGACTATCCCACAGGCAATTCCCGTGGCCGCGGAGGTGAGCAAGACAGGACTGCCTGAGAGCAACCGCCCCTCTCCTCCACGCCCGCCCCTGCTGTCACGGCTGCTGGGAGAGCTTCTCCCCGCGTCCTGTTCGGTGTCTCTGGGACCTGCGCATGCCTCTCCCTTCACTGCCAGTTGTCCCAGTAACTGTGCTCTCTTGTCACAGACACAGCCTTGCTGAATCTGGGACAAAGAACTAAAAATTGTCACAAGGGCCTTCAGAGATCTGTTCTTCCAAACTGCATTTCACAGCTAGGGAACGGAGACCTGAGAAGGCCAAGACTTGCTCAAGGTCACAGCTAGTAATAGCCTTGCCTGCCTGTGTGCTGCCTCTTCACTTCGTCCCCCTGCCACCCCTTTGGCCCAGATCTTACCTGCCAAGTCCTTTGATGCCTGCGGAGCCCCTGGCCAGGCACTGCAGTCGGAGTTTTTCAATGGGGTCGGTGGCCGTGGTGAGCTTTTTCTTGGCCTGGATCGCCATCTCTCGATCGTGGCGCGCTGTCCCCGCCATCTGAGGGGAGAATTCACAGTCCCCTTAGCAGAGTTCGGGCCTCATCACCTGCTTCTGGCTGGGTTAAGGGGACAGCAGCCTCTCCCAGAAGGAAAACACTCTCATCCACTTGTGGGAAAAGCCTCGAACCTCCCAGAATTCCCAACTTTTAGCTAGACCAACTACATGCCTGGCTATCTCTTGCTTACTTATCTAGTCCTGAGGACACCTGATTTCTCCAGTCTGGACAACAGTTGTAAATAAACAGCCTTTCCCAGACACACTTTCATCTTGCCGAATCCCTCCTCCGGCCATAAAACGAGAAGCCCCACTTCCCTATACTCTCCTCTCTGAGCCACCCTTCTATGCTTTATTCTTGTATTTAGCATTCTACACCTTTGACTCCACATTTAATAGGCTCCTCTTTGGTCTAAACATTAATTTTTATCGTTTCTGTCTTGACGGAGACTCTCTATGCTGGGCCTTCATGATTCCCGCCCATAACTAGCATGTTTTGATTAACAGTCTAGTGGTCATTAACACCTGGATTCTTAGGACAGAAAATGGTAAATAGACACTATCTCTCTCCCGACAAGCAGACATAATATCTTTTTTTGTCTACAGTTTGGTTCTGTGTTTTAAATATTCAGAAGCAGGAGAGGGTGGGTGCAGAGAAGCTCCCTCCTGAGAGGTCCCCAAGCCACAGACAAACTCCTTCAGTGAGCTTGGGTTTTCAGAACCTGCAGGACAGTGGGAAGCACCCTGGGCCGGGGGCCTGGTAACTCAGGGTCTAGTCCAGACTCCAACCCACTGCCAGAGACATCTGAGCAAATTTCCAGGCCTCTGGTTTCTCCTCCTCTGTCAAGTAAAAAGATTAATTACCTTACAATTCCTCCCTGTTCCAAAAACAACTAGTCCTCCTATGAGCTCACTGACCCAGTAAATGAGGGATTCTAGAAATTACTTTTCTCAGTGTGAGTTGTGAATGAAGGAGCAAGACAGTTGAGGGGTAGGCTGACACAGCATTCAAATGCAGAAAAGATGGTGTTGGAGTGGATCTGCCCTTGGCTCAAGGGCCCCCATCCCTGGCCAAGTGCTGACACGTCTCCTGAGGGCCCCACCAGGAGTGGATTCTTTTCATAGGGCATGACAACCCTCAGATTCATGCTCTCTAGGGCTTTCCTCTCCAATACAAGCTGTACATTCTCCCCGCAAAGATCTCGTTAAATTTAACTTTGGAGACAGGGAATCTCAGACTGAAAACTGAGACCAGAATAGATTAAGTCAGGGATGCAAATGCTCAACTCGTCTCCCACTTAGAGTTCCCCCCTTGACGTGCATTCTGGTTTCCATGACATGAACGCAAATAGGAGTAATTCTTCTCAGTTCTCTTGGACACCAGGGCAAGAAGGAGGTCTTTGTCTGTTAGGTCCTGGCAGCTTATTCCACATGAAGAAGTCTTCCAGAATTCCAGACGGTCACACGGCCACACGCTATCCTTTTGGAGACCTCCCTCTCCGCTCCTAGCGGGCCTGTACAGACAGCGTTCAAACTCATCCCACAGTGTCACACCCCCCCACACACAATCCCCTGCCATCCTGGCAGCATTCTTAAAACCTGCACTTTCCTGTTACTATTTTGTCACCTGATGTCAAGCTGACAACTCATGGAGCTTGATCCCAGCTTCTAGCCCTAACGCCAACCCCACAGAAGGCTTCAGCCACAATCAGAACGCTGTGCTTCTGTACAAAAACCCCAGTTCCCTCTTGCCTCCTCCTGCCCCCTTACACAGCCAGCCTTGCCTGAGGCCCTTCCTAGCCCTGATCTTGGGCTGCTGGGGCCCCCGCCCCGACCTCACCCCGCCCTCCCTCCCACCAGCAATTCTGCACCCTCCTCATTCTTAAACCCACCTCAAGGCCTGCTCCTTCCTGCCCCTCCCCCTCGCTCAGTGCTACCTGCCCAGCGGTTGTCCCCTGCCACTCACCAGTCTGTCCTCATTTCCACTACCTCTCCCCTACCTTTCTCACCCCACCCTACCCACTCTGGTTTGCCACACCAGCCGCAGTGGCAGGCGGGGGAACGGAGAGACACACAAGCTAAAAACCAGTAATGGGGAGAAAATGAGATCTGGCTCCCGTGTGTGTGAGAGACAGCATGAGGAAGAACCCATGTGGGGCCCTACTCACACACCTTCAAGATAAAATTAATGACATCAATCGTTCATGTTTATTGTGCCCAGTCCCCACAAAAACCCTAGGAGCCGAACTGAAAACAAAACGCAAACAAATAACGTGCGTCAGGTTCACGGCAGCATTGCTCACAGCAGCCAAAAGGCAGAAACAGCCCGAATGTCCAGCCACAGAGGAACAGAGGGACAGAATGTGGTTCCACTTGTCCAAGGCCACCAGGTTTTCAGATGCACTATTTCGTGTGGACCCCGGTGTGGGAGCAAAATAACACCGCATTGTCCTCTACTGCTCCCACGGGCCTGCCCGGCCCTTCCATGTAGTCAGGGTAAACGTGACCCATGCCAGAAGGACCGACTCCTTCACTAACTCAACAGCTATTTGTTGGGTAGATACTGTCGGTCAGAGTCTGCGAGGTGCTAGGAACCCAAAGATGAACCAAGGTCTGTCCTTGCTCCTTGGGAGCCCAGATTCCACTAGTGGGTGGAGAAGGGGACGTACACGTGGGTTATTAGGGGAGAGGGAGAAAACAGGAAGAGGAGAGCTTCAGCAGAGAGCCATGGGAATTGGGGAAGTGACCTCAGATCTGGGCCTGGAGGGTGAGTAGCAATGCAACAGACAGCAGGACGAAACCACTAATGAGAGAAGAAGCGGCGTGCACACAGGCAAGACGGTGAAGCCAAACAGAATGTCCTTCTGTTATAAAAAGGAATGAGGTACCAACACATGCTACAATGTGAATGAGGCTGAAAGCCACCACGCTAGGTGACAGAAGCCAGACAGAGTGTCGTACACTGTGCGATTTCATTTATAGGAAACATCCAGAACAGTCAAATGTACAGAAACAGAACACAGAAGAGTTGTGGCCAAGGCCCCGGGGGAAGGTGGCAATGGGGACTGACTGCTTACCAGGTATGGAGTTTTTTGGGGGGTGGGGGGGTGAAAATGTTTCGGAACCTGATATAGGTGGTGATTGCACAATATTATGAATGTATGGTATATTAATAAATGCCTAATTTCATGTTATGTAAATTTCATCTCAATGTTTTTTTTTAAAAAAGCCTTATGAGCTAGTTACAGCTATGATTTCTCTCTCACAGATGAAGCAACTGGTGTCGTCGGCGTGGCTCCCAGGCCTCTGCACATTGTTAGGACGGTGAGATCGCCCCGTGCCCCTCCTCCTTCAGCGGACTGGGCAACTAAGGCGTGTGCAGAGAAAGCCACTTGCTCCCGAGTCGTGGCTGACACCCAAACGTAGACCTTCTGACGTTCAAGCAGAGCTCTTCCTACTTTACCACCTTTGTGAAGCAAGATAAAAGAACCTCGAAGCACAGTTAGACGGTAACCACCCACGGGAGAGCAGGGCAGCGTCCGGGAAAGCATCCTGAGGGTTCTAGCTCCCGAGGCCACCTTACACAGTGACCACGCACATGGTGACCCCTGGAGTTGACTTTGGTACAGGAAAAAGAAGTCCATTCTCTTCCTGCCACGATTCTTGAAATGCCCGTATGAGCCATCCGCTTTCATCACTTAGTTACCCAGTTCATCAACAAACAGCTAATATGTTCTATGTGCTCTTTTCTAGTCACCCGTGTTGGAGAGGAAGGATGACTGCAAGGAGCAAGCCCTTGAGTAGCATAGAATCTTAAATTTGATTGAAGATAAACCGCTGAAGTCCCGTGGGGAAGCAGGACAGGAAACAAAGTTTGGTAAGAGCTGGAGGGGTTCAAAGCAAGCACGATAGGGGAGGGTTTTGGTGAAGAAGGGCGACGCTTAGGGCTTCCAGAGTTTGCATTAAGGCTCCAGGCACCTTGGCGAGATTCTGTCCCCAAACGTGTCACCTACATCACTGCAGGGCACAAAGCGTCCCTTGACGGCAGAAGACCCTCCCTGAGCCTCTAGGAGCAGGCCTGGTGACAACAGAGGCGATCCAGCCCTGCCAGAACAGGGGTAGAAAGAGGATGGCCTCCCATGGGCGTGGCTGCAGCACCACCTGGTGTTGACACTGCGTCTGCGCATTTCCCGGGGCTGGGAGCGTTGGGTCCCTTTCTCCAATAAATGTTCATTAAGGGCTTAGTTTAGAGCGGGTCACTGGGTTAGATTAGGGAAGAGGGAATAAGAAACACAGTGCTTCCGGAGGAGATGGGGGGAGAACAACCCACTTACTCAGCCACCGCAAATCGGAAAATGGTGGCTAACCCTGCCTTGGAGTGGGGCTTTCTGAAGACTTCTCAGAGAAGATGATGTCTAAGCCTTACTTCTAAAGGAAAGAGCTGTTTTCGAGGCTAGGGTTGGGGGGGAGGTGGAAGAAGGAAGGGCACTGGGCATTTCCCAAGTGCCAAGGCCCAAGCGAAAGAGAAAGTGGTATAATCACAGAAAAGCAAGTATTCTAGCATGATTGCAGTATGGTGGGCCAGTGGTGAGATGACGCGTTTGTTGGGATAGGGAGGGAATATGGAAAGGGGAGATTGGGAGAAAGAGGACACTGGGCAGGTAAGCAGACATCAGATCCCAAGGAGCCTGGGACACATGCTGGGCAGTTTAGATCCTGCACTGAGAGCAACAGGAGACCACAAGGGGCTTCAATGAGGGGGTGACAGTCTGCGTTGTCAAAGAGCCCTCTGATTCAGTGCGGACAATGGGCGGGGAGGTGGCACAGACTGGGGACAGCCAGGTGAGAGGTCCCGCTGACTGGGTGGAGGTATTGGCAGCGAGGGCAGAGAAAGGAAAAGAGATCAGAGATGGAGAGTACTGGAATGTGCAGTGTGAAGGAGAGGGAGGGCTTGGGGGTGCAGCCAGAGCTCCTGCTCCCACTCCCCACCCCCACCCACACCCCCACCGGCTGATGAGGAGAAACATTCACGGAGCAGCAACAGGCAGACACCTGGAGATGTGGGGCACAGGACGGGTGGAGCCTCCAGCAGCAAAGTCAAAGGAGACTTTGCAGCAAGGGTCACCGGGTCTCCTTACATGGGAGCTACTTAAGGCTCCCTCATCCCACTGTGTTGCCTGCCACTGTTAAAGCGCTCTGCTTGAATTTCAAAAGAATCATTGTGGGACAGGATATGGAAAGGTAAAATTGCATGGAGGTCTGTCTCTTCATGAGTCTTGGTGAAAGTCTTTGCTGAGTTCAGGGACGTATTTAAACTGAACCTTTGGCGGCGGCGGGGGGCGGGGTCGGTAACAGCGCAAGCCCCAGCTTGTGGTCTTTGGTGCCCTCTCGTGGTAGTAAGCTGAATTACAGCTCTTGTGGCAATGAGCTGAACTCTGTCTCTATTTCTGTCTCTCTCCCATGAATCTGCACCCAAAAACCTGCACACAGAGGTGGATCTTAAAACCAAAGAGACAGCCCCAGGAATCATTTATCCAGACATCCATAAAGAGAAAGCATCAAGATCTTCCACATCCTCTTTGATGCAAAATCCAAAAGAAAAGTCTCACTCCACCCTCTAAAGCACACTACCCTCTTTGGTTTTTTGTGACACTACACTTCTGGTTTTCCTCTTTCATAAAAAATAAGGTTCATGAAGACACAGAGGGAGCTGAAGCAGGTTTAGTCCGTCAGACAAACTTAAGAGAAGGGGAAAGTTAGCCTGTAAAAGTTGGGGGGAACAAGATTAGGGAAACACGGTAGGGGAAACAGAGGGGAGGTGGGCCGTGTGCCGAGCAGGAGGAGGGAGAGTAGGCTGGCCTCGCCTGGCTGGGCAGGCATGCGCACCATGAGGATTGGACCTGGTTTTGCCTGGAGAGTGCTCCATTGCACCCCACTGCTTGGGGCACTGAGACAGTGGGACAGCGTATTCTGTGAGGAAACTGTGAGGAAGTCACGCAAGCCCAGCCCCGTGAGAACAGTAACTGCCAGCAGAGCCATCCAGTCTTTCCAAAGACTTCTCCTGCCTCTTGATGCCATCAAGCCCATTTTCCCTACAGCCAGGCCATGCAGTGTGTTTGGCCTTAAAAACATTTTAAGGCATTTCTGTAGCTGTTAAATACCTGTGCCATTATATTTACCACTTCACTAGTAAGGGACCCAGAATTGCTATAACAACTCCGTGTGATTTTAAACACTCTTCTATTTAGAGAAAAGAAACCAGTAAGGCAATGTCATGAGTGGGCAGCTGCTGCTTAAACTATAGGGCTTCACGCTCATTCTTAGGAGGTGGAAGACGTACTGGCCTTCTCGCAAGCCCACATCCCAGCCAAACCTTTCCCCATCTGCCAGTTCAGGCTTGACCCTAAGCCTAAGAGCCATCCCCCTGGGGATGGAGGACATGCAGGGGTTTTTAGCCTTTCTCTACTTGGGAACGGGATGTAAAACTCAAATTTTGATTTAGACTCCGTACACCTTTTAATACTTGAAATGTCATCCAGGGATGGGGTGTGACATACAACAGATCGTGTTCAAAGGCAATGGCTGGGAAATATTGAACATCTCTACTGACTGCAGTCTGTTTGATAAACTCGTTACTGCTATGTGGTAGATGGCAAGAGTTCCTCACGAGTTCCCCTTAGAAAATGCTCCTCTGGATAAATTAGATCCCAGTGCTCAGAGTAGCCTAGCAGGTGGTTAGGAGCTGCCCCCTCTGAGACCGAAATGAAAGACTCAGGTGGTTTGAGGAAAGACCTGGTTTTGCAGTAGAGTCCTGGGAACCTGCCCCCACCCCGAGTATCATAACAGGTGTGGGTCATTGTTGACATCCTGGGGGATCCTTCACTGACCCCATCCGAGCTCAATTCAGCTAAACAGACCCTTAGCATCTCTAGCTACTAGCAAGGGACTGTGCTAGTTGTTCGGGCGGTATTACAGAGCTGCGGTTCCAGCCAGGCATGATTTCACCACCCCCCTCCCCACCTTCCCTGTCCCCAGGGGATATTGGACAATGTTTGGAGACATGTTTGGTTGTCACAACAGGGGTTTTGGGTAATACCGGCATCTAGTGAGTAGAAGCCGGAGATGCGCTAAGCATCCTACGATGCACACGACAGCCCTGCCCACCAGGAACCCTCCAGAATGCCAGTAGTCCCCAAGTTGTGCAGTCCTGCCGGAAAGAAAGAACTGGGAGCATCTGGGGCAATGAGAGCCCCAGAAGTGTGGTTGAAAAATAAATGTCCGTGCCCCACCCCAAGCACAGTGAGTTAGAATTTCTAGGTGTGAGCGCAGGGATCTGCATGGGGCTCGACACGGGGCTCAAACTCACGACCTTGCGATCAAGACCCTGAGATCAAGACCTGAGCTGAGATCAACAGTCAGATGCGTAGCTAACTGAGCCACCCAGGGGCCCCTTCAGAGGGTTTTAACGTGCACGAGGGTTTGAGAATATAAGCAACAGGAGCTACAAGGTCCCTCTGGTGGCAGGAGCGAGACCTGGAGGGAAGGGCTAGGGGAACAAGGATAACATAACACAGGATAAAGGTCAGGCATGAAGAGAAGTGGTGGTAACCACAATTCTAACCACTCCGGGGGCCACGCCCGAGGCTCGATGCTTTACACGTACGAGCACACGGCCTCAGTCGGTGGGTTCTATCAAATACTGCCGTCCTATTCCAGGAAGTCGGCATAGACCCAGAGAACCCGGGGCACTGGCCCAACAAAGTCCCAGAGGCAGTGACAGAGTCAGCCCAGAAACCTCAGTGCTCTGCCTACGTCCCCACGTTCAACAGCGAAGCCATGGCTTGGGGAATTCAGGGAAGGTCCGTGAAATGAGAAGGAAAGCAAAAGCTTCAAGGAAGAGACTGCCTTGGAGGGCTGGAAGGCTCTCACTGCAGAGGAGGGACGGGGACAGCAGCACAGAGCAAAGCCAGGCACCGGCGTGTCCAAAACACCACCTGTCTCCTTCAGCCTCAGGGCCCTTGCTTAGTTAGTAGAGGGATGGGCAAAGTGTTGGGTTTTTGTTTTGTTTTTCTGAAATCTAAATTCAAAGCTACTGCAATGATTATCTTCCATTTTATTTACTCTTTTCCCACAAATTATTTTTAAAATTCTTCCACATCATATGAATACATGGAACAGCTGGGTTTTGTTTGGATGACCAACTTCTACATAGATCTAAAGTATGACAGTGTGTAATCTACATGTTAATGACATGAGCGCACTGGAAATGAGATGTCACTGAAGTCTGGCCTCTTATCGGGTTCTCTCGGGGCCGAAATACATTTTTTCAAGATGTTTCAAATTCCTGCTTCAGCTGTTGTTAATAGGCAGGTTTCTCCAGAGCCCATGTCTGCTCAATCATAGTCTTTATTTTTTTCTGCTGATCTTTGGGATGATTTAAGTCCTCGTGTTACTGTTTATGATATGGCATGATTAGAGAATAATGTTTTATAAATATCAGTGTTTAAAGTGTCTATTTCATACATCTGCTTGAAATACCATTTTATTAATTCAATCAGGACTGGGGTTCAGGCTCAGGAAGATCGGCAGCTAGCGTGCAATGTTTAAGGAGGCCCCCAATCTCAGGACTGTGCAAATGTCAACCGTGCACTTGCCCAAGCCTAAAAGTGAGTGCCTCCTTAAATATTGGGCCCTACGTGCCTACTTTGTTTATTGAACGCCTGTTATGTGCCACACAGTGGTAATGAATGAGACAGCCAAGGCCCCTTCCAGTTTACATTTCTCAGAGTAGTTTTAACTTTGTTGAATTTGAACTACAGCTGATTTTCCAGACATTGCCACTGGCTTGTTCTAAGGTCATTCCAATCTCCTTTGTCTGCTGCATTCCGCTTTCAGCTGGGCGACCACATGAATGAGTTCTGGCCAGAGACTCAGCTGAAAGTACTGAGGGCTCTGGGAGAACTCTTCCACGTCATTTGCCTCTTCCTGCCTTGAACAAGAATGCAATGTCCGGAGATGTGGCAGCGTTTGTGCTGTCATGAGGAAAAAGCCAGGGGAATCACAGAGATAACAACTTAGAGCCCTACTATCACTGTGCTGCTGAACCAAGTCAGCATCCATCACGTGAGGAACATGAGCCCCTATTTGCTGAATACACTGTCGGTCAGGTTCTCTGTTACAGCCAAAAGTATTTCTAACTGATAAAATTGGCAAAAGCTTATTTGTACAGAGCTTGGGTTGACCCTAGATATTGACATTTACCTGGGTAAAATAACTAGCAATCAGGGTGAGGAGAGAAGCCCCCCCTGAGAAGTGGGAGGGAAGATAAAGTAACTCCATTATAATCTGTTCTCTCCATAGAATGTTAGCAGCATTTAGCAACCTCTGCAGCATTCTTGGCTACGAAGAGAGTGAGAAATATGGTTTAGCCTTGTATTCAAGGACCCATATAACTAACACAATGTGATACCAGGTTTACGAAAGCACAGAGGTCTCAGGGTTACGAGATCTTTATAATGAGCATCCCCGGGGAATCTCGGGGGGCAGGAGGCAGTGTGATAATACTCTCCTTGCTGTCTCCTTCTCCATCTTGCTCTGCCTTGAGTCTCTGGGGTTTTTACCAGGAACTTGCTTGCAATCTATTCTGGTTAGGCATCATGCCACAAGAAAGATCTTAACCAGAGTAAGAAAAGATCTAAGCTAAACAAAAATAAGCAAAGATTTGGCTGGATTTGTGTACAAAATGCAAAAGAAAAAAAAAAACAGGACAAAAGAAAAATAAAAGTTTTGTTCCAAACTCCCTGGTTTTCGTGACTCTGCTCTTAGGACCAACCAGACAATGTTCCAATATCCCACTTTTCAGGTACCATGAGACCTTGGCCTCAGTGATCTCAAACCACTGTGAAGACAAACCCCAAGTGCCTATCTTCTACTACTTCCGGGTGGGAATAAAGGTCTGACTACCGTTTGTATTTTTGCAACATTAGAAGCCAAAATCACTTACTTAGTAACTACTTCGTGTTCACTTACAATGCTTCCTTTGCAGTCATTTGTCTATGTAATGTTTACTTTGTAGCCCTTTAGAAATCCAGCCAATGGTTTGCATCTTGCAGGCTCTTAACCGATACTTCCAGAAAACCAGGAAGTGTCGATGGATAGAAATCCAATGTCAGAATGACAGCATCAGTGTAGACTGGCATATCAGACAGGAACTGTGTCCAGCTACTCACCACAGAAACAGGTGATTGTCTCTGAAAATGATAGAGGTTTATTTTCCTCTCAGGTAAAGAAGTCTGGAGGCATTTCAGAGAGTCCATGTCCCAAGAAACTATGATCTTTCTACCTTACTATTGTTTTTACCCTCAGAGTTGCCTCAAGTTACACAACAACCGTACCTCTTCCCACCATTACATCCGCACGCCAGGCAGCAGAGAAGAGCGAGGACAAGAAGAGCGTGCTTGCCGGCCGAGCCATCCCTCCTCAATGGCTCCCGCAGGACTCCACCCAGCTCCTTCCACTGAAATCTCATTGGCCAGTCCCGCAAAGGAGGCTGGTGCTATGGTCAGAATGTGTATGCCCTTCCAAAATTCATAAGTTGAAATCCTAACTCCCAGTAGTAGGAGGTGGGGACTTTGGCAGGGACTTAAATCATGAAGGTAGAGCCTTCATGACCAGGATTAGTGCCTTATCAAGGAGGCTCTGGAGAGACTCCAGCCCCTTCCACCACCTGAGCAGTAGCAGGAAGATGGCGGCTCTATACCAGGCAGAGGGCCCAACCATGCTGGTGTCTTGGTCTGGGATTCCTAGCCCGCCAAATTATGAGAAATACAATTTTGTTTTTATGAGCTACCCAGTCTGAGGTATTTTGCTAGAGCAGCCCAAACAGATTAAGTCAGCTGAGAAACCTAATTTTGGGCTGGGTACTTTGCCATCCTTCAGGTTGTGTTTATAAAGAAGAGGAAACTGGCAGCTGGCAGTTTCTGCCACAGTTGGCAGAAGAAATGGAGTCCTTCTAGAAAGTAAGTGTGTGAGCACATCCAGATCAGTTTATTCCATGACATCGTGAGAGGCAACCAGATCACCCTGATGGAGGAGACTAATAGGAATCCTGGAATCAGAAGTTAGCACATTGGTGATTTCTGGGCCCTCGGCCTCTGTTCCCCCAAAGAAACTAAAATCCACCTTTCCCTGGGCAGTTATCAAGAAGACCCTGAGTTTATGCGAACATGACCTAAAATGATCTAGACCTGGGGACATCAAACCACAGCCCCTCCACCTAGATTAGATTCCTCTTTCAATCTTCTCAACCTACGCCATTCTCCTGCACACCTTGTCTTGAAAATCACAGTAAAAATGGAGATGAACTCACTCCCATCACCTCCTGCAAGTCTGTAAAGGTATTTATCTCCAAAAACATCCTGACTTTGTCCTCCCTTCCCCCCAAAGGAAGTGAGAATTGCCTCCCGTCTAAGCATAATCTCCACCTACAGCACAAATGCCAACCCCACTTCAACCCTCGGTCATCAGTTATGCCCTTTCCTCCCCTCCACCAGCTCCTCTTCTTAGTTCATGAATCAGAGGTCCCTCCTACAGTGGTCCCTCCATCCTAGACTGCCTCTAGCTCTCTCCCTTCAAAACCCAGCTACCTGAAGGAGTCTCTCGTTTCTCCACTTTCTCACGTTCCATTCATACTTCAGTCCACTGCAGTCTGGTCTCCACTGTCCCTCCACAGGGCACTGTCTCAGGAAGCACTGCCAACCCGGTTGCCAACTTCAACAGTCACTCCTAGTTTCTATCTCACTTTGCCCAGCAGTTGACTCTATGGATCATTCTTCCTTCTTAAAACTTCTCTCTCAATGTCTATGAACCTACTTTCCTCTGTCTCCCTTCCTCTCAGGTCTGACCTATTTTGCCTCCTGCCTTCTGCCTGCTCTTTAAAATCCTCCTGTTTCCCAGGATTTGGTTATTTATCCTCATCATGCTCTCATGTCATCCCATGGCCATTCTAGCCACATCCACGGACAGAATGATGGCTCCCAAATCTTTATTGCAACTCATGCACTGTGCTAGCCTTGAGTCAGATTTCCAATTTCCCACAAAGTGTGTGCGCTTCAATGACCTACAGGCACCTCAAGTTTAACGTTCCAGAACCAAGTTCATTACCTTTTCTTCCTGTTCCTTGCCTCAGGAAATGACACCACCGTCTCCCCAGGTCACTCACTGAACATTATCCTAGACCCCTCCTCACCCTCTACGTCCAATCAACAGCCACTGTAGAATTCACCATCGTGACCCCCTTGCCTCTCTGTTCCCTCCCTCACCTCCGTTGCCATGAATGCCACCTTAGTCCAGGACCTGGTCATCTCCCATATCCACTATTGCAATTGCCTCTTAGCTGATTCCTTGTCTCTGGTCTTCCCCACTCCAACCATCCTCCAGACGACTCTCAAAGCAATCTTTAAAAATTGGAAATCTGAGCTTCACACTCTAATCAAAAACCCTTTTGTGGCTCCCCACTGTGGGCAGATAAAGAGCAAACATGTTAGCATTTGAGGCATACACTGGCCCTGCCTGTCTCTCCAGACTTGTTTCTAGTAATTCTCCACCCCTTTAAAATCTATTCTGCATTTATACCCACTCACATTCACCAAACACACTATGGTATTCTGTCCTTGTGCCTTTATACGTGCAGTCCCGTGTTAAGGACTACCTGCCCTCACTTGTTGGCCTAGAGAAGTCCCGTTCTTCCTTGTATGGTCACTATGGTGAAGCCTCACATAACCACGCTCACCGGAGTGAAACAGCTGGCATCTTCCTTTGTATAGTCTGTTCAAAACCATGTTGAACCATGATGTAACTCTTCACTTTCAGAACTGCGTCTCCTACTAGACTATAAGGTTCTTAAGGGCAAAGCTTGTAAAGTTTGCGTCTCCCGGTCCTGGTCATATCATCAGCATGTAGCATCCTGCTACTAGATTGCTATTGGAATTGAGCTTTGCTATTGTTATTAGATCAATGCTATTTGAATATAAATAGAAATGAATGTCCACAATTTAAATCTCAATATTTAAGATGCACAATTCCAAAATAAAGATGTTTCTGTAGTAATAAGATTTTGGTAAAAAACAAAAAATAAGAGCTCTAAAAAGAGGAAACAATTTCATCTACATAGTATGATTTAACTACACCCCAGACGGAAGGCAAGATAAATGGTATTGCTATTTAATAAGGTCCTTCTCAATTTTGTGATCAATCAAATCAACTCTATAATTTTTAGCAAGCTGTCCCAGCCCACTTTAATATGAATTCTGTTTTTTTTTTTTTATTTAAGTGGTCAGTTCAGCAGGGTATGGCAGAAACAGCACATCTTCGAACATCAGAAAAACCAAGATCTGAATCAAAGTTCAGTCTCTTAATTGTATTATGACTTGGAGATATTTAATCTTTTGAAGCTCGGTTTTTTCAATGGTCATCCGGGCTAGTTGAAGCAATTCACCCAAACACTTCACACTTCGGTACCCTGTACATAGTGACTGCTCAATGATGTTTATTTCCTTCCCCTTTACAGAATAAAATTGATTTTTGTACCTTTTTATCTGAGCGCTTCTTCACAAAGTTGACAAATCCTCTCCCAGAAACAGGCGATTTCCTCCCTAGACTGACAACCAGGAACTTTCATCAACTGCTGGTTTTCTCTCTAGAGAATAACACCTTTCATCTTCTCTCTCTGTCTTTAGCTAAAACTAAACAAAGTGATCAAGTCAACATAATAGATCAAAAACATTGATTTACCTTTAGTGCTAACCTGCTGCCACCAGTTGCTGGGAACTGAAACTATGGACGCAGTCCCCGTGTGTGTCTGGAAGGGCTCAGTCCCTCGCGTCCATCCCCGGCCTCCTCCTGGTCACCTTCCCTTCGCAGTCTTGCTGGCTGCCCTCCTGGCCCTATTGCACCGGCTTGGACTCACCGAAGCACAGCCACAACCTGATTGGCTCAGCTCACTGTTAATCCCTACCTTGGCCCTGCCTTCTCTGAAGTTTACACTTTTGTTGCCTAGGAAATGCCCTGGCTGTGAAAGCCCAGGCAGCTTCTCCGGAGGGAAGCCAGCAGGAAGTGTATCTGGGAACTGTTTGGTTTCAAGGCCAGCGTCAAAACTTGCCTCATATGTTGTATAAAATAATGTTCAGCAAATTGCCTTACTACGTTAGGCAACCCCTTCCTGCCCTTCTGTTGTCTCCAGATGGCACCTGCTAGGGTGTCCAATTATCTCTCAGGTGAGACTTAAAACCTCAACCCACAGGAGACACCACGTGTAATTCTAAGTGATTCAAAGTCCTCTCTCCTTCTCCACAAGCTCACATTGACAGGATGCCGTTCCTTACTCTTTCCGTTAGTGTCCTCTTTTCTCCTTTCTTCTCTTCTCACTTCTCTTCTCTTTTCACACTTGTTCCATAGCAATGAGTTTGCCAGATTAGAAGCAGTCTAGTGCTGTTTAGAAAACAGTACCTAACTCATGCTCTCCTTCATTGTTGTACCCATGACATCCACCCTACCTCATCATTTCCACTGCTTCTCTTGCTTTGTAGCCCAAAGAAACTAGGACTCTAATGATGAAGACTGGATCCACATTCTGTTCCGCACTGCACATTACGTGGATTCGCAGGCAAGTGTGGTCATTGATTTCTACAGTCCCTACAGAGGACATTATATTTGTCTTGTCCACTTCTCACCCTCACCCTGGAGATCAAGGAGGTGATATTCTCTGTGGATTTTAATGAAGACTTGCCTTGGTTGAAGGAATGACCATCAGACTGTGATTTGAGGAACAAGAAGGGGCCACTTACAAAATAAGTCCTTTGTCTCTCTTTTAGGATTAATGCTGTTTTCAGAAGGTCCCTCTTTATGATACATGACACCCACCAAGCAGTAGAAAGCTACTGACACTGGCAGAGTATTTGATGTGCGACCCACCTCTACCCCAGGATAGTTCTGAGTGTCTTCCCTACACACCATTAGCTTTTCATCCAAAAACATCCCTTCTTACTGCAGCTGACCTCGAGGTACTAGCTGTATCATTTTATTTTCACTAAGTGAAATTACTAAGGTAAACTAACCACTGAAACAAGATGCACTGACAATGAGAGTTAAGTCTATCTTCCGATTAATTAATCACTAAGACTGTGGAAAGCCAGGTGAGAGGACCAAGATACTCTGGATCATCTTTGCATCTTCCAGAGCTCCCAGCATGATGCTTTGTACAAACATGAAATCAGTCAGTGTTGGCTGAATCAAATTGTTGAACTGGGTGAAACGCACTCATATTAAGGACATTCAAAATATGAAATCTAGAAAGAATTAGTTCCTTGGACAAAGTAGAAGTTGGCTTAAAACAAGTATTCCATTTACCTCCTTTTTCAAGGTAATTGGCTGACACTTAAACAAATAACCATCTCACAGTAGCCCGCAATTAGGACGTGATAAACCAAACAACAGAAGATTGACGTGGGGAGAAATGACATCTATAGAGCATTTGCTGTAGGAACCAATACGGGGTCACGGTTGGCGCTAATGTAGAAACAGATAAGCAGAAGAATCATTACGGAATGAAGGGAAACGTGAATGACAGATTGAAGTCCATTTCAGCGTCTTAAAATGTACCTCCAAATACGTGTATTTTATATGTAGATACTTCGTGTGTCGTGTTTCATGCCCATTAAAGACCAACAAATTAAATATTTTGCCTGTGTTTATCATTTCTCAAATATGTTATTTTAGGTTATAATTATGGAATGACTCCAGGTCCCACTCACAGAATGAATTTGCATTAAGTCGAACATGAACCCTTACTCTGTTTACCATTAGCCCTCTGATTCTTCAAGAAGTGGTTCCAATTCTTATGCACATGTATCTTTTCTCTCTTCAAAACTGTGTTAGCTGCACTACTTTAGAAATTATTAAAATGTTTGCATTTCTAATTATATTCAAATGCAACAATAATTCATGAATACTACATTTTAAGGGACTCAACAGAATGACACTGAAAAACACATCTCACACATAGAGATTTTCAAATCAATTTTAAAGTATAATTCGTATACAACAAGCTGCATCCATTAAATGGATATAATACAAATGTTCTTCAATTCACGTATTGATGGGCATGTAGTTTTTTCTTAGTCTGGGGTCATTATACATAAAGCTGTTATGAACACTTGTGTACAGATTTCCAAGTGGACATAGGCTCTCATTAACTTGAGTAAACACCTCGAAGTAGAATAGCTGGGTCATGTGGCAAGTGTGTGCTGAACTGAGAAGCTGTGGAGTGATTTCGCTCTGTGGCTGCACCATTTCCTGCTCCCCTCAGCAATGGAATGGGTATGAGCTCCAGCAGTTCCATCTTCTTGCTAACTATTCATATGATCAGACTTTTTAATTTTAATCGTTCTAGTAGGTGCATTATGATACCGTGGTTTTATTTTGCACTTCTCTAATGACAGATGTGTCCAGTAATTCTTCATGTGATTATTGGCCCTTTGCATATCTTCTTTTGAGAAGTGTCTGCTCAAACCTTTTTGTTCATTTTTGTATTGGTTGTAAGATTTGTTTAGATATTCTAGATACAAGTTCTTTGAGAAATGTGCTGGCAATATTTTCTCCTGGTTGATGGGTTATATTTGTCTTAAGAGTGGAAGTTTTTCATTTTGACAAAATTCAGTTTATCAAATGTCTTTCTTTTTTATTTGAGCTTGTGTGATCTGAATAATAAATCTGTGCTACACTGACTTCTAGAAAGTCCATAGCTTCAGTGTTTACATTTAGGTCAATGATACACTTTGAGTTCATTTTTGTGTATGGTATGCACTGACAGTCAATGTCCTTTTGTATATGTCATTAAGTAAAAATCAAAGGCCATTCAGATATCAGTTGTTCCAGTATAATCTGCTGAAGAGATTTTTTTTTCCCATTGACTTGTGTTTGCACCTTCTTCATAAATCAACTGAACATGTCTGTGTGGATGTATTTCAGAGTTTTCAAGATACACTTGGAGTGGCAGCAGAAACTAACTGCAGAGGCTTGTATTCCATGCAATGAGGGCCAACAAAGGATCTGAACCAGGGAATGATGAGATCAGATGTCCACACCACCAAGGCCATGCTGACAGTCTGCCCAGTGAAGAAGGTTTCGATGGAATAAGACTAGAGACATCAACTCAGCTCACTGGCTGCCTTTGATCAGATTCCCTGGATGGAAGTGGAACTTAGGAAGCAGTAGGCACAAAGTTGGCCTCCCTGAGTTATAAGTATCCAGGGAGGATGACATGATGGGAGTGGGAACAGGAGTCATCAGCTGGCAGCCTCATGAGGGGAAAAAATCTTGGTTATTCATTCTAACAACAACACAGAGAAAGCTTCAGGTCTGCCTTTCAGGAACAATTACCAGAGACCAATTTCAGAGATTTCATAAGAATTGCAGAAATAAGACCTTGAATTACACACACACACACACACACACACACACGTGTCCTCATGGGGCATGCTTGTGGCTGTAGGTGACATTGTGCAGCAAGAGAATTCAGTAGACACCTGGCACCAGCTCTGTATTCTACCCAGAAAATCCTATCCTAACGTTGTCAAGGGTGGACCTCTTTTCACTTTGGCAGGAAGTATTTGAAGTGGCTGCTTCATCATCCATTTGAATTATTTCAACATGTGGTCACAACTTTGAATCAGGCAATCAAAACCTGTGGTGTCTGGGGCCATCCCATATATCTACTGTTCTCTTCACTGTGTTTCATATACAAGATACTGTACATTTGAAATGTTTAAGGATACATTGAATTTCACATGAAAACACAAAAGCAAATATGATGGCACAATCATAGGAAGGTAAAATATATTAGACAAGGAACCTACTGGAGAGGGAGCCTGGTGTCTAGTAAAGGAGATAGAAAAGTCAAAAAAAAAAAAAGAGGGGGGAGCTACAAACAATCACATGGAGCCCCCACACCAGCCCTTTTCAGAGAATCAAACACTAAACATATAAAAACCCTGGTGGTTAAGACACACATATTTGGGTGTATTTTGTGAGGAACTGAATGCAATTCCTACACGTAGAGGGATATTCTATGCCATATTTGGGGAGCAGACAGATGTTTCCTAAATCAATAAAGTCCTGGGAACTGCTGTTATCATGGGACCTGAGGTTCCAGGGATTCATAGGGAGGTCCAGGATCTTCAAGTGAGGTCTTCATAACTATATTTTAAGAGGGGCAATCTTGAGAAGAGAACTGTGAGAAGTGAAAACCACAGCAGTAGCTGTGACTCAAAGCAGCCTCCACGTCTGACCAGCAAAGGAGATGTTCCTCACAGAAGGACACTCAGCACAGAGACCACAGGTGGAGTCCTGGGAAGGTCATCCCTGCATAGCTATAGGGTGGAGACCAGACTTCCTGAGCTTGGAGGTGAGGTGAAAAGGAGATGCAAAAGGAAAACCCAACATGGAATTACTGGCCAGGATCTTATATCATATCATGAAATGTGAGGATGGAGAAAGGGAAGAGAAACTGAGAGGTGTCAGACACCAAGGATGAAGTAGGCATGGCCCTATGTCTAGACACGGAGTAGAGAGGATGGTGGGGCTGTCTGCTGAAGGTTTGGGTCTGAGGGAGGAGACCACTGAAGAGAGGCAAGTCAAGAAACCAAGATCAAACATAGACACAGAAAGTAGAACAGGAGTTGCCAGGGTGTGCGGCTGGTGGTGGGGGCAGGCAAATGAGGAATTACTATTTGATCAGCATGGAGTTTGAGTTTGGGAAGACGAAAACTGTTCTGGAATGGGTGGTGATGATGTTTCCATGATAATGTCAGTGTGTTCAATGCCACTGACTGTACAATTAATGGCTAAATAGTAAGTTCTATAAAATATATATTTTACCACAATTTGAAAAAATAATCCCAAGATTACTTCATAAGAATTTCCAAACAGAGGCAGAAACAGTGAGGAGATATTTCTGCACCATCCTCAAGTGCCAATATGGGGAAGACACCAGGGGTGTCCTGTGCTGGGGAAAGCCTTCTACATCCAGTGGCTCCCTGAATATCCCTCATGGGTGCACCTCCATCAGGCCTTCTTCAGCTTCCTGGACCCACACACCCATCTGGCCACCATGCCCAGCAGCTTCCCACAGAGCCACAGGGTGCCCAGGGTGACCACCAGCAGGAACAAGACGACGTCCAGCAGGTACTGCTCATGCCATGGCTGCTGCAGGGCACGGGGCTTGAGGTGTGCCGCACCCCCTGTCTGGAGGATGTGGTCGATCCAGCCCACCAGCCTCTGGGCAGGAGTCAGGGGGTGGGAGCGCCTGATGATGCTGGCGGCCACAGCTGCTGACTTGTACCTGTTGGCAGTGACAAAGGTGGGTGTTACTCATGTGGTCTTAGGAGTCTTAGAGACCTTGCATCACACACACGCACACATTTTCATCCATATGCACAGAAGACTCAGTTTCAAGAAAAGTGGTTAGCCTGGTCTTATCACAGTCTAGCTGGGTCCCATTGAAAAGTTCTAACTGGTCTGTCCATGCAGAGATCCACGCTTAGGGCTAAGAGTGTTAAATTATAAAAAGGTGATTAAGCTATAAGGACAAGTCTCTACCCAAGGACACTTTTGGTACAAAAAAGGAAAATGTGTATAGGAGTATATGTGATGTAACATACACCTGATTCAGAGTAAATGTCCTTGAGACCCTAATAAGATATTCAGTTCATCGTGATTTTCACATCATTGTGCTGGATGGCAATTTACATAAGAGAACATGGGGCCTTTTACTGACTCACTTAACAGAAATTCATCACATCTTACTTTCTGACAGGCCCTGTGCTAGGCCCTGGGAACACAAGGAAAATCAAGAGATACACTTGGCCATCCAGGGGAGCTAACTCTCTACTTTCTAGTGTAAGGGACACACAATAAATTAAAACAGAAGGAAACAGGGTTGTTACTATTCCTGAGAAGAGTTAAGAAAAAATGAATAACGATTGAATGGGGGTGGGAGAAAGGAGTACATTTAAGACTGTCACACAAAGACCTCCTGCCTCTCTGAGGAGAGGACGTTGGAGATGAGTCCAACTGTCATGAGGGAACTAGGTCTGCAGAGAGAAGGGAAGGATATCCTAGGGAGCAGCACTGACAAACGGTCTGAAGCAGGAAACACTGTGGCATATTGGAGGACAGGAAGGTGATCTCCTGCTCAGTGTGATTTTACTATCAGTAGCCCCAAAATATAAGACCTCTCATAGACCCTTTGTAAGTAGGTCAGAGTCCTCACCAGCCTTAGAGTAGAAATTGTTCTCAACATGCAATCTGAATTGCCTAGTCTCGTTCTCAGAGCAAACAGGTCATCTATAAGCAGCGCACACACATTATTCCGTGTCCTGGAAGTTTCAGCTTTTATTGCAAAAAATGTGCCACGCAGTGCCTTTTGTGTTGGATGTCTTCATTCAGCCTAAGTTACCACAAGCCCAGAAAGCTCCATACCTCTTGTCTTCTATGACTTCCTTCATCTTCAGAGCCAATGTCTCTGCCTTAACCTGCTTTAACTGGATAGAGACACCAAACTTTTTGGCTTCTACTCGGATCAAGTTTTCAGCCTGTTCTCCAAGGACAGGAATCCCTACCATGGGTACACCATGTTGGATGGCTTCCATTATGCTATTCAATCCACCATGGGTGACAAAAAGACGAATCTGTGGGTGAGCTGTTGCAAATCAGGAACAGAGCAGAATATTTCAGGGTGAACATTTTCAGAACATCTTTGAAAGTATCAAGGGCAGAAAAAAATACAAAGGGATCTCAAATTATGTTGGAGAAAATGGATTTACTGAATTAGCTTGACACACTCAAGGGTGCATATTCCACAAGATACAAAATTCTTGTCTTATCTCCATACAGAGATTCCTCTAAATCAATCCATCTAAGACTCAGAACCCTGGGGCAGCTACTGAGAACAGTACTAAGCACAGCATTTTCATCCATCCATCCATCCATCCATCCATCCATCTATCCCTCCATCCATCCTTATCTTTCCACTCTGTCTCTCCCTTTGCTTCTCTTATGTCTGTTATCTCACTATTACTTTCTCCCAGTGCCACTCTCTGTTTATCTGATTAACTATCTCTGTCTCTCTCTCTCTCTCTCTGTCTCTATTTCTTGCTCTCCGAGTCTCATGCTCTCCCTTTCACTGCCCATTCACTTCCCTCTAATCTGAAGGCTAACACTTTCACTGACATCACATCTCACGTGGCATCCATCAAACTTACACTGTATGTGGTTTCTCCTCAATTTCACAAGAAATCCTCTAAAGTAGGCAATGATGGACCACCCATCTCAGTATTTCCAGTTCCTGTGTGCTCATCCCACTCTAATTTAGAGAAAACTAGAACAAGTGCTAATAATGAAGAGTTCATCTCAAAACTGCCTCTCAGTAGGGATGTGCATCAGAATCTATCTGTGTTTCTTTGAAAGTCAGAATCATTTTCCCTATACCATGCCTTGTAAATAAATGTGCAGAACCCTCTATCTTAAGCTCCCAATATCTTTGTGAGCCATAATCTTGAGGAAGAATGTTTGATATAGTCAGTGGTTGTGGCACTGAGGGGCTCCAAAAAGTGGCACAAGGACAAAGGGGTGCGAGGAGCTCTCTGTTACCAGACAATTTGATGGACATATTAACCAGCTAAGGCTGAGAGGTTACTCAGCTTGACTCTCAGATATTTTAGCACGCCCTTCAGACATGGTCAGCAAAACTTTGTGAAAGTAGGAGTACACCTTTTGGGGCAAAGAAGAGTGACCCAATATGTGTGAGCAAGTTTCTACAGTGGCATGGGGCCTAATAGATTCTCAAGTGTTAAGGGAAAACAGTGGCAACATGTCCCATGGTATGTGATCTCAGAATCCATAAACTGACTAAGTTTGGGTAACCTTGTTGAGTGCCAAATATGGTAAGGTCAAAACAGCCTGATGACAATATCACTTCTGGTGGCAGGTATCAGGACTGCAATAGAAAGAAAGAAGAAAACATGGCAGTTTTAGCCATTTAGGAAGCACAGCCTGATTTCCCAAGAACTCCAGCTGGCTGCTCCATTACTGTCCTGTAAAGATTATCTTTAGCTACCAGCTGCCCTTTCTCATGCTAGTGGGATTGCCCAGTGGAAACCTAAAGATACATAAATGGAAAGAGAGAAATAGGTCTGTACAGTCCTTACCCAAGAGGTCATTCTGAGGAAGCCAGTCCACAATTTTCACATTTGCTGCCAATTTGACATCTTTGGGCCAATGAGAAGGATTACACTTCCATATCACCCCTTGAGACAGATGAGCAAAGGCACTGTTCATCTCTCTGACAGCTTCTTGGGACTGGCAGATGCTCACCATGGAGCCCAGGGCCACAAGGACAAAACCAGAGTCTCCAAACTTGGCAATGAAATTCTCAAATTCCTGGAAAGAGGTAAGATAGGAAAGGAGGTGAACACAGTTGTTCATGAAAGCCTAGACAGCCCTGAAATGAAAGTCAGCTTTTTACTGAATACACCCTCTTGAAATGGTTGCCTACAGCTTGCTGTCTTGAAATGGTTCTCTTGGCCACTGGACAGCTGAGTGCCCTCTGCATTGTGCTCATATCCATGTGTCTGGTGGCCTTGAACTCATTCTTCTGAGACCTCAGGACACATCCTACCATATAAACACTTTCAATAATCACAAATGAATGTGAAGACAGCTGTAGGTGTCCAGCCACTCCCACAATAACCCACACTGTCCTTGAGGCACTCAAAGCATACTGTAGCACCAACATCTAGATCCAGGACTTGCACGTATAACAATGTTTTATAGAAGAGCAAAGTTGAGGTGGTGGGAATCTTTCTTCACTGAAAACATGGCCTCAGTACCAGGGTCATCCTCATCTCTCATTCTAGGTGTGGGGAGATATGGTCATTTAGGAGCGTTCCAATGCCAGACCAGAGGAGCTAGTGCCTGGGAGAGTGCCAGTTGCTGTCCTGGCCCATTAGGAGGCAGCATGCCTTCTGGAGGCTGAGGCAGATGCTGGGGAAATGTCTCTATGGTGTGTCTCCTTCATATACTTATTAGCCATCTGTCTGTCTTCTTTGTTGAGGGATCTCAGAAGGTTTTTGCTCCATTTTTAAATTATTGGTTTTCTTGTTAAATTTTAAGAGTTCTCTGTATACTGTATATATTTGTGTGTATAAAGCATTGCATATTTTGAATAACAGTCTTGAACAGATAGGTCTGTTCCAAATATTTGCTCTTGTTCTGTGGCTCCTCTTTTTATTGTCTTGACAGTGCCTGCCCAGAACAGAATTTTTTTTTAAGATTTTTATCTATTTATTTAAGAGAAGAGAGAGAGTGCAAGCAGGCACATATGAAAGACAGAGAGAGAGAGAGAGAGAGAGAGAACACGAGCAAGGGGGAGGGACAGAGGGAGAAGCATGCTCCAGTTAGCAGGGAACCCGATGCAGGGCTTCATTCCAGGATCCTACGTTCATGACCTGAGCCTAAGGAAGACGCTTAACTGACTGAGCCACCCAGGTGTCTCCGCAACAGAAATTTTCAATTTAGCGCACTTTCAATTCCTTCTTTCAAAGAACATGACTTAGGTTTCACATTTAAAAAGTTTTCATCAAACCATAGATCATCTAGATTTTCTCCGATATCATATTGTAAATTTTTATATTTTTGCATTTTATATTAAGCCTGTGGTCCATTTTGAGCTAATTTTCTTGCAGGGTGTACAGTCTAATTTATTCTGTGTGTGTGCACATATCCATTTTTCCAGCACCACTTTTTTGAAAGTCTATGTTTTCTCTGTCTTCACTTCTATGTGAAACATCAGTTCACTAAATCTGTGTGCATCTCTTTTGGGGTTCTATTGTGTTACATTTACGATTCATCTAATCTTTCATCAATATCATACTGTCTTGATTACGGTAGCTTTATAGTAAGTCATGAAGTTGAAAATGTCAGTCCTCCAACTTTGTTCTTCATTTTCAATATTGTGTTGGATTTTTGCTCTTTGGAATTTTTGCCTCCCCATGCAAATTTTAGAATCAGTTCATTAACATTTACAAAATAATTTGCTGAGATTTTGATTGTGCTTGCATTGAATGTATAGATCATTTTGGAGAGAACAAACTCTTGACAATATTGAGTCTTCCTATCCATGAACATGGACTTTCTCTCCACTTAGTTCTTTGATTTCCTTCATTAGAGTTTTGTAGTTTTCCTCATATAAATCTTTACATATTTTTGGATTTATTCCTAAGATCACATTTTTGGTGGTACTAATGTAAATGGCATAATGTTTTTAATTTCACATTCCCCCATGCATTGCTAATATATAAGAAAAGTATTGATTTTATACATTAAACTTGTATCCTGTGAGATTGCTATGATTGTTTCTATTCCACGAATTTTTATTTTTTATTTTTTGGCTTTTTCAGATTTTCAAGATGGACCATCATGTCATCTGCAAACACAACAGTTTTATTGCTTTCTTCCTTCCTAATCTATATGCCTTTTATTCTGGGTTTTGTTTTTTTTTTTTGTCTCATTACTTTTGTTAGGACAACCAGTATGAGGCTAAAAGGTGGCAGTGAGAGGACATACTTGCCTTGTATCTGATAGGTTGTCCTCTCATTTTCTATATAACATCCTTAGATATGGAGAAGTTCTTAATCCTGATGAAGCCCAATTTATCTATTTTTTGTTACTTATTTTCTCAATGTCATATCTACAAATTCATTGCCAAATAAGTCCATGAAGATTTATCCCTTTTTTTTCTTCTAAATATTTTACGGCTTTTAGCTCTTTCATTATGCCATTTATCTATTTTGAGTTAATTTTGGTATGTGGTATGAGAAGGGCTCAAAACACATTTTCTTTCAGATGAAAATTCAGTGAGCTCAGCACCATTTGCTGAAGAGACTATTCTTTCCTTCCTTGAATGGTTTTGACACCCCTGTCAAAAATGAATTAATCACAAATGTATGAGTCATACAATTGTGTTCTTTTTCATATTGTTTTGGTTATTCAGGGTCTCTTACATTTCCATATGAATTTGAAAATTGGCTTTTTCATTTCTATAAAAGGAAGAGGTCATTGCACTGTTGATAGGATTAGATCAAATCTATAGATCACTTTGAGTAGTATAGCTCTCTTAACAAGATTAAGCATCACAATCCATGGTCTGGAGATGTCTTTCTATTTATTTAGGTCTTCCTGAATTTCTTTCAGCAAATTTGTAGTGTCCAGTGTACATGTCTTTCAACTCCTCAGTTTAATTTGATCCTGTTGCAAATATTTTTCTTAACTTCATTTACAGATTGTTCATACTTGCTGTATGGTAACACAAATCATATTTGCATATTGATATTTTCCCCACAACTTTGCTAGATTTGTTTATTAAAACTAATAGTTTCTTTTTGGTGTATGAATTTTTTGGTATTTTCTACATAGAGAATTATGGCATATGAAAATCAAACTATTTCTACATGGTCCATTCGAATTTGGATGCCTTCTCTTTCTTTTTCTTGCCTACTTGCTCTGTCAAGGGCATATTTGAATAGCAGTGATGTAAGTGGGCATCTTAGACTACTGATCTTAAGCAGCACAATTGCTGCCTATCATAGCAAGTACGATCTTAGCTGGGAATGTTGCATATACTCTTTATCATGTTCAAGAAGTACATTTACACTCCTAGTTTTGTGAGTGTTTTTATCAAGAAAGTGTGTTAGTTTTGTCAAATAACTTTTCTGCATCTCCTGACATGAAGTGTTTTTTCCTCCCCTTCATTCTAATAATGTGTTGTATACATTAATTGATTTTGTTATATTAAGCCATTTATAAAATATCCTTCATCTCCTGCAAAAGTTATGATTTAAGTTTATATTGTGTGGTATTAATTAGTATAGAGCCACCCCTAGATGAATCTTAAGAAGTTTCTGATTTAATCCCCTAAAAATGAGTGTTGATACACTTTTGTCAATTCTTCAAAAACATTAATTTCTTCTTCTTCTGCATTGTTTGGTTGTCCCTAGCTCAAAGCCTTTACTCTATTATTCAATCTGGCTCTATTTGACTCAATCCAACACTACACCATAAGACCTACCATCCCAGGAGACCACTTAAAATCAGCTTTGCTGTCTTTTGATAACTGTAAGATTAATGTAAATCTATTACTTAAAATTTAAAAGAGCAGAGTATGACATCAGAATGAAAGAAAGAAAGAAAGAAAGAAAGAAAGAAAGAAAGACGAACTAAAGATGGACTGCACTGCAGGCAAATATGTAACCAGTCTCATCAAGGCCAGCAAATAGTTATGAAAACACCCTCTCACCAGAATCCCTACCCCCAGCATGTGGATATCCATATGAACAAGTATAAAATTCGATCCTCAGTTTACACCATACAACAACTCAACTCAAAATCGATAAACACCTGAAACTGCAGAGCTCTTTGAAGAAAATACTGGGAGAAAATTTCATGATATTGGTCTTGGCAATGATTTCAGTGATATTGCACAATGCACAAGAAAATGAAATATCAGACTCAAAACTAACCAACACTGAAACAACAATAACAACGAAACCAGTTGGTACTACATTAAACCAAAAAGCTTCTGAAAAGCTTCTGCACAGGAAAAGAAATGATCAACAGAGTAACAGACAACCTACAGAATGGAAAATATCTGCAAACTGTATTCCTGATAAGAGATTAATCTCCAAAATGTATAGGAAAAACCAACACCTCAATAGCAAAAAAGAAGAAGAAGAACTAGAAGAAGAAGAAAAAGAAAGAAAGAAAGAAAGAAAGAAAGAAAGAAAGAAAGAAAGAAAGAAAGAAAGGAAAGAAAGAAAGAAAGAAAGAAAGAAAGAAAGAAATCTTATAACCCCATTAAAAATAGGCTAAGGACTGGAATAGACATTCATCCAAAGACAACATGCAAATGGCAAACAGATATATGAAAAAATGTTCAGCAACACTAGTCATCAGGGAAATGCAAATCAATTCCACAATGAGATGTCAATTCATACCTATTATTATGGTTATTATTAAAAAACAGAAGACAACTGTTGATATGGAGAAAGAATAACTCTTACCTACTATTGTTGGGAATGAAAAATGGTGAAAGCACTAAGGAAAACAGTATGGAAATTCCCCCCCAAATTAAAAATAGAACCACCATATGATGGAGCAATCTGATTTCTCTTTCTGTACCTAAGAAAATGGAAAACAGGATCTCAAAGAGATATCTGCATTCCCATATTTATTGAGGAACTATTCACAAACCCAAGATATGGTAATAACCAAAATATCCATTCAAAAGATGAATGGTTAAATTGTATATTATATATATATATGTATATATATATATATATATATATATATATACACATACACACACACAATTACATATATAAAAAGAATGAAATTTTGCAATATGGGAAAACATGGATGAACCTTGAGGTCATAATGCTAGGTGACATAAGCCAGAAAGGCAAATACTGCATAAATTAACTTACCTGAAGCATCTAAAATAGTCAAATTAATAGAATCAAAAGTGTAAGTTGGTTTCCAAGGTTGGGGGAGGGGGAGCAATGAGGGAAAAGGGTAGCTATTATTCCATGGAGGAAGAGTTACAGGTAAATGAGATGAGTAAGATCTAGAGATCTAGGATACAACATGGTACCTAAGTCAACAATTATATATTGTACTATCAAAAATTTGATAAAGAGCTAAGTCTAATATTAAGTGCTTTTTACCACATAAAATAAAATTTAAAATAGAATACAATAGGGGCGCCTGGGTGGCACAGCGGTTAAGCGTCTGCCTTCGGCTCAGGGCGTGATCCCGGCGTTATGGGATCGAGCCCCACATCAGGCTCTTCCTCTATGAGCCTGCTTCTTCCTCTCCCACTCCCCCTGCTTGTGTTCCCTCTCTCGCTGGCTGTCTCTATCTCTGTCGAATAAATAAATTAAAAAATCTTAAAAAATAAAATAAAATAAAATAGAATAGAATACAATAGACTAGAAAATTAAAAATGAATTAAATTAAATTAAAAAATAAAAATGTATACCCTCATTGTTTTGCCTGTCTCACCACACTACCAATTCTGCACTGAAGAGCTCTGCATGAAGTCCATATTGAGACCTAAAGTTTTACTTACTTGTTTTTGTTTTTTTTTTTTTTTAAAGATTTTATTTATTTATTTGACAGAGATAGAGACAGCCAGAGAGAGAGGGAACACAAGCAGGGGGAGTGGGAGAGGAAGAAGCAGGCTCACAGCGGAGGAGCCCGATGTGGGGCTCGATCCCATAACGCCGGGATCACGCCCTGAGCCGAAGGCAGACGCTTAACCGCTGTGCCACCCAGGTGCCCCAAAAGTTTTACTTACTTGTGGTACTGGTTTAACAGGTCTGGCCAGTAAGCCTCCAACATACACAGTGTTGGGAAGCAGGGGCCGAGCAAACTCGAGGGCAAAGTCAGAGTTAATAAACCACAGCTCTGCTTTCTTTAGAAGATGAGACAAAACCGGCCTAGAACCTTCTGGGAAATGTTCCTTGATGGTGTTGTCAAACGTAGACTGGATTCGCCATTGCTTCATGGAGAAATCAAAGAACATCAGAAAATTCTTCACTCTGCCCCAGAAGTCCATGTGGTTGGTTAGCCAGGAACGGAATACTGGAATATAAGACACGGGGATTGGTAGCCCATGGTCCACACTGCCAAACTGGGTGGGAAGAATTGACACAAACTGCTTCCCAAGCTTCTCAGCAACCAGGAAAGAACAGAAGTCAAATGCTTCAACAAATACTAGGTCAAAGTTCTCATTTTTTAAGAAGTCCATGATATCTCCTCTCCTTAGCAAGTCACTGCATCGAATCCCCAGTTGTCCCATTAACTTTACAAAGTGGTCGAATGTTCCTCTGTTTAAAACAAAAGTAATGACAAATATTCATTGAAGGTGTTAATGTCACAATACTTAGGAGAATCTTTGGCTCAAAGAAAAAAACCCTGGTAAGTAAGACCATATCTGGCAGCAGCCCACCTATGTTACCAGTGTTCAACGAACACTCTGCTCTAGTCACTCTGCTCTGGATGTTTCTGCTTCCTAAAATATTCTCACCTCCTCCCCTCCCCTTTCTCTGACCAATCCATATGCACCCACTAGCAAAGCTAATTTAGGTACTCCTGCATTGAAAGTGTTCTCTGACACTAGTAGATCTCAGAGTTCCATGTCTAGTTGATACATTCTGTGATGTTCTGTTTAACCTTCATTTGTATACTGACCCTTTCTGAGCGACTGTGCTGTTTCCTGACCAAACTGTGGAATTAACTTCATGGTATCAATTATTCATGATGTAGCCCTTTTATTTGAAATTAAGTATATCCTGAATTTGACAGATAGCCTCACACAGGAACTTCCTGATGGTAATATTAGATTCCAGCTTCTAAGCTGAACATGAGATTTACATCTTCCTACCTGAAAAGATTAAGATTTAAACAAAAAAATAAAATAAAATAAAATCCTATTTGAAGTTAACTACTACCCTTCCACTTCATGCCAGCTGGAGTTCATTCACAAAAGTTCATGCTAAAAGTTTATCAGTATCTATTAAGACTCTTGCCAATGGCACTATTCCAGGAACTATTCTCTCAATGTTTTCCCATCAGTTCCTGCAAAGAAAATGATCCTTTTCATACAGCACGTGAGCAACAGATGAGAATATTCCTGACCAGAGGTTATAGGTCAGGTGCTTTGGAGACCCATGGGCTTCCTACTTGAATGAAGGACTGAGAGAATCCACAGCCTGGCAAACCTATAACCTGTACAACATTCTAACATGTCAGCCCACTGAAAGAAGACCCACAGGTGAGAGCTCATTAGCAATATGAAGACGCCTACACATGCTATAGAATCAACCAAAAGTGACAACAGATGATTAGCAGATGAAATTATCCTCTGTTATATTTTAAAAGATTTTCATAAAGAATGATTGCTAAATAGGATTGACAAATTCAGGACATGAAGTACAATTTCTTCTAAAGTAGAGCATGAATCATATTGAAATGAAGGTGATAAACTGAAAAATACAGGAAAGCACTGTGCTCAGTATATTGCACCATATTTAACATGCATGTGAAACCAGTCTTTGAGGGGCACCTGGGTGGCTCAGTTGGTTAAGCATCCGACCCAGATCTAGGCTCAGATCTTGATCTCAGGGTTGAGTTCTAGCCCTTTATTGGAATCCATGCTGGGCAAGGAGCCTACTTAAAAACAAAAACTGAACAAACAAACAAAAAAAAAAAACAGTCTTTGACATAATAAAGCTGAGGGAGAAGAGATGAGACATATAATTCAAAAATACATGAATAACAACATAAGATAAAATAGACAAAGTTTCAAATGAGTACTTTAGATTAGATCTCTTACGGATGAGAGAATTTGGTCTTCTAGTTTGACTAAGGAAATGGGCTTTACAGAAAAAGCCAGATTTTAGGACCACCTAGTAGCAAATAGAATTTCTTCATTTTTTAAAGATTTTATATACTTATTTGAGAGATAGAGAGCACAAGTGAAGGAAGAGGCAGAGATACAAGCAGACTTCCCCCTGAGCAGGAGCAGTCAGCTCAATCCCAGGACTCTGAGATCATGACCTGAGCCAAAGTCAGACATTTAACCAACTGAGCCAACCAGATGCCCTGCAAATAGAATTTCTAAGGAAAGAAGTGGGATGGACATTAGGCCTGTGTATTAACAAAGCAAGTGATAAATTTGTGTCTTTACCCTCTAATGTCAAAGATGAAGAACTTTCTGTACATCTCAGATAATGACAAAATCCCTCAGGTTACTCGCTGATTGTATATCACCAAGATATTTTTTTTAAATGAGTTTAAAAGGCAGTGGTTCAAGGTATTACATAAAAATATTCATAAGAATCTTTCTATTCTTGAATTTATGTGAGGAAAAGGTAGGAAAAATAAGTATAACCTGATGTTTCTCATTGCCTACCGACAATGAGAAATTAAGTTGTCTATCCCAACTTCTCTGTTATGGAGAATATATATGCAAATACTGTAGATGAAATGTTGCAAGGAAGATCCAGAGGAACAGCCCCCCTCACAATACAAAATACATTCATGCTTTCACTATGGACTCTGGGAAACAAACTGAGGGTTTTAGAGGGGAGAGGGGTGGGGGGATAGGCTAGCCCGGTGATGGGTATTAAGGAGGGCACGTACTGCATGGAACACTGGGTGTTATATGCAAACAATGAACCATGGAGCACTACATCAAAAACTAATTACATACTGTATGGTGACTAACATACCATAATAAAAAAAAAACCATAAAAAACATTCATGCTTTCAATGGAAGAGCCACAGTATACACAGACTGGATGATTGGTAGTGCAGAACTCACCCACTCCATCCATCCATCCATTCACCCACCTATCCATCCATCTCTCTTAAACTCACAGCAAGTATCCATGCATGCAACCTCCTATCACTAAAATGACAAGTCTTTCATTCAGAGAATAAAAGAAATTACCTGCCATGCAAAGCTTCTGTCACAAAGAAATCAAAAGTGTTATTAAAATCTTTTCTATGATCTTCAGGCGGAAGCCAACTGATAACTTTGTATGAAATTTCATTCTTTTCTAAAAAAAATACAATAAAAAGGTAAAACACCAATAAGGAAATGTTTAATTACACCATACAACCTAAATTAACATTAACATGATGATATCATGGTTTCTTTATTCCGAGGTTTGTACATATATTCAAATGTTTGCTTTTTGACCTTGGGTTTGGTTTGGTTTTTCTGCTTTCTCATTTCTTCAGTCATGCAACCTGCTAAACTTTATTGAGAACCACATAATGATACAGTCACTTTTATTCACTTTAAAGTACTGGCAGTTTCTATTTAAATTTTACACTTAAAGGTGTAATTATTCACCATTTTTAGGTGAGGAAGGAGTACCAGATAATTTGTCAAGAGTGCACATACAGTGAATGGTATACTTTGTAACTAATTACATATCTTATTTTACCCCAGCTCCCCAGTCATTTCCCATTTAGAAAAAGAAATCATTTTTATTAAAATTAAAAGTGATACATGCACAGGTTTTTCTATCAGCCAAAAAACTACCAACACCTTAATTTTAAAAAGTAGTCCTCTGCAGCCCTACTTCACATCCTAGCATTTCCCCCGTAACTCATGTGTAAAAAAGAGTCTGACACCATTTTTGAAGTTGGAATGATGACAGCTTTCAAGCTCCATCTCCCCCTTAACCTTCTGTGACATATCTTGGCAAACAGAGAAGAAAGCCTCAACATGCCCTCCCTTCTGTGAGCAAGAGATTCAAGCCAAGAAAGCCAGAACCCAAGTAAGGGAATCCTCACCTCCACCTTATTCAGAAGCTTCCGTAATTGGCATTTAGAGACAAAGTATGGGTTCAGGTTTTCAGTGGCCCTGGGTCATGTGTCTCACACAAACCTGTTTTCTGTGTCAGCTTGGATTGTGCTTCTGAATCCCAGCATGAGCCGTGATTGATACAAGGCTAAGGAGAACCCTGTGACCAATAATTGTGTATTTCAAGGACTGCCCCCATTATAAACATGCTCTGGGTAAGACTGATTCCAGTTTACAAGCCCACAGAATGGTTGAAGAAGGGTGGTCACTATGTCATATGATGAGATTCACACCCATAAAATTAGAAGGCGCACTACAACCTTAGAAAATGCCTTTGCTACTGCTGCTGATTATAACTCCGCAGCTAAAAGAAAACCGTGACTAACATTATAATATGGTAAAACACTGATGACATGCCCATGCAGTTAATTCAAGGAGTTCAATCAACTCAGGTTAATTTCATGTCTCTCAAAATTACAACCAGTGAGGCCCCTAGCCTTGATGACACTAATTGGGATATTCTGAAGAAGAAACTTACAAATATGAGCAGGCTAGAATGGACATCATCCCCAAAATACATCTAATAACAACCCAAAGAAAGAGGAAAGAGAAGGTCAAGGCAGGGTGGGAGAGTCAGGAAAGAAATTATAAAATAGTTCTGTTTTTATAAATGTGGAATGTAACATTACTTTTTAAAAAGTCTGTAACGGAAGAAAGACACAGATAGGATTTTGTGCCTCTAAATCAGAGCTTATAAATACTTTTAGCATCAGATGAGTTGAGCCACCAACAAACTTTAATGGTTTAATACTGGGGCAACAATAACAGATATATGAGAAGAACCCACTAAATATATCCGGAAATTTTCGGTACTCTTAGGAGTCAAAAAAGATAGATGACAAATTTGCATGCCCTGTCTTAGCTACCGGGATTAAATAACCCATTGTCATAACAGCCATTTTTTTACATTATTTCCTAGTGGCTATAATTGCTCTTGATAGGTAAGAAGTCAAAAATTAAAATAAAATTAAAGTTGGGGCATTTACGGTCAGCTTGACAAAAAGGGACCCTTTGGATCTGCCCAACATATTAAAAATGTTAATACAACCCATAAACAATGCCTGTAAGGATTAAATCCCATTATAAAAGATCTATTAAGCAAAGGAGTGATTATCTCCACTGGTTTTCCATTTAATGGCCCAGGTTAGACTATTCTTAAACCAGGAAATAAGTAACGCTGCCTTGCAGCGGATTAATATAACCTTATTGTGCCATGACACATCCTATTAAGACCCCTAATTTCCAATGTTATTGAAGTTGCTGACTATATCTAAGTACTAATAGACACTTTGCAAGCATAGATTTGGTAATATGTTCTGTTCACTTCCTATTTCCACAAGCTCTCAGCTGCAGTGTCTCTTCACCTTCATCTTGGCAGGACACAAATCACTTGTAACTGGCTTCTCATGGACTACCTCAACAGCCCTGCTCACAAGCTTTGCTGGCAAGATCTTAACCACCTTCAACTTTCTCCAGATGCACATGTGTGACACTGCATGGAAGACAACCTCCTTTCACAGAGATTCGTCCAGCGCACGCATGCAGGACACAAACATTCACACAGGAGCTCGCAGGAGGGATGTGCTGCTGCCCCACACAAAGCAACCCATGGCACCTCAGCTGAATCCCTGAGAACAACTGCTTGTCAGTGGAAGGCCTTTCCATCCCTGACACCAACAAGAAACAACTATTGTGGGTCCACTTCCACCAGGAGTGTATAAGGAGCTTTCCGGGACACACATTCAAACAGAAACTGGTGAAAGTTTTCTTTTATATATACACACACATATTCAATTATATATATATAGATAGATATAGATATAGAAATATCTATATATATATAGATATATATATAGATATAGATAGATAGATGATAGATAGATGATAGATAGATGATAGATAGATAGATAGATTAGATAGATAGATGATAGATAGATAGATAGATAGATAGATAGATAGATAGATAGATAGATATGGCAAAAGATAAGTCAAAAGGTAGTAGTGAAGATTCTGGGAAGATGGCAAAGCACCAGGAATCTGTCTCCCCACCAAGATAACAATTGACTGGCAGAATTTGTCTAAAATATCTATTCTGGAACCTTGCAGTCAACTTCCAGGGAAGGCTTTAACTGTAAAGTGCAGATAATTTTAGTTAATTTCAGTTATTTTAGCTCTGATCACAGCACCAGTTACCCATCCCCCACATACATCTCATGGCAGGCAGCTGAACATGTGTTCATAAAGCAGCTTGCACATAGGTTTCAGGAGCCAGAGTGGGTAAGAAGGACCTTCTCCAGATCTCAGGTATCTGTGCTGTGACTGTGGATTGCTGCTTCTGATCACAGAGGTGCAAACAGAGTAGGCAGCAATGTTTTGCAACATGCTCTTTTTTTCTCAAGCACCTTCCATTCTGGCTGAATGGACTTTTAAGGGTCTTAAAAGACTGATGTTCTTTTTTTCTCACTGATTTTTCTGTTTTTCCTCTTATGGAGACAAACTTTAAGGTCTAGGACATCAGACAAAAACTACATATATGATGAAAATTAGAAAGTGTCCATGTCCAGGAAAAGGCTAAGGAAAGACCTAAGAAAACCAAAATTTACACCTCATATTGATACTCACCCAAAGGCACCCTAAAACAATCACAAAATAAAACAATAAACCAAATTAATAAAAAAAAATCTGCAAACCCTGAAGAAGGGAAGTCTCATATCCAGATTTAACACATTGTTAAATTCAACTGGTCAGTGATCAATAAAAAACTCAAGACACACCAAACAACAGGAAACTGACCCTATTCAGAGGAAAATAATAAATCAACAAACTGTCCCTGAGAAAGACCTGATGGCAGATATGTCGGACTATGATTTTAAAATAACTACCGTAATAACTGCCGTAAATTCCTTTGGTTCTCAGAGAACCAAAGGAAGATGTAAAGAAGGTCAAGGAAAAGTGTATGCAAAATTGAAATGTCAATAAAGGCACAGAAAATCTAAAAGGAACCAAAAATAAAATTTAGAACTGAAAAATGCAATAAATGAAATGAAAATTTCACTAGAGGGATTCAAAGGCAGATTTGAACAAGCAGAAGAAATAATCAGTGAACCTGGAGATAAGACCATGGAAATTATGAAGTGTGAAGAACAGAAAGTTAAAACATTGAAGAAAAGAGGACACAGCCTAAGGGAACAAAATATGCATTGTGGATGCTCAGAAGGCAAAGAGAGAAATAAAAGGATAGAGAGAATATTTTACATAATAATGGCCGAAAACCTTCCAAACTGGATGAAAGATATGAATATAAACATCCAAGAAGCTCAACAAACTCTAAGGAAAATGAACTCAAATACACACATCATAATCAAACTTTAGAAAGATAAAGAGAGAATACTAAAAGCAGCAAGAGAAAAGAGACTTATCATATACAAGTGATTGTCAATGAGATGATCAATATATTTCTAAGCAGAAATTTTGGAGGCCATAAGGCAGTGGGCTAATATAGTCAAAACGTTAAAAGAAAAAAAATGAGCAACAAAAAATTCTGTGTCTGACAATACCGTATTTCAAAAGTGAGGGTGAAATTCAGATATTCCCAGATAAACAAAAGCTAAGGTAGGTCATTACCACTAGATCTATACTGACAGAAATGTTCAAAGGAGCCCTCCAGAAAAAAATAAAAGGATACCAGATAGTAACTCAAAGGTGTATGGAAAAATAAAGATTTTAATAGAGGTAAATGCATAGGAAATTATAAAGTTAGTATCATAGCAATGCTTTCTAATTGCACTTGTGGTTTCTACATGATTTATGAAACTAGTACATTTTTTTAAACCAAGCATTAGTTTAAAAACAAGTCTTACTTAAACTTTGTTTATAACTCCAATCAAGTTTTCTCTGTAGTTTAATGTACTAACACATTTAAATTAATGATAATTTATGATTGGGGGCACACAAGGTACAAAAATGTAATTTTGTGTTGTCAACAATTCAAGGGGGTGGATGAGCTAAGCATTATAAGGAGAGAATTTTTGAATGTTATTAAAGTTAAACTGGTAAAAATTAAAATATGAGTAACATATATTTATGTTAAATTAAATCCCCAAGGTAACACACATAAAAAATAGGTATAGAATATACACAAAAGGAAATGACAAAAGAACTTAAACATTTCATGACAAAGAATCAACTAAGCACAAAAGAAACAGTAATACAGAAAGTAAGGGCCAAAAAAGCTATAAGGAATATAAAAAAAAAATTGCAAAACGACAGATTTAAGTTTCTCCTTATCAGTAATTACATTCAATGTACATGGATTAAACTCTCCAGTGAAAAGACAGACATTGGCACAACAGATAAAAATATAGGAACCAGGGGTGCCTGGGTGGCGCAGTCATTAAGCATCTGCCTTCGGCTCAGGACGTGATCCCAGCGTTCTGGGATCGAGCCCCACATCAGGCTCCTCCACTAGGAGTCTGCTTCTTCCTCTCCCACTCCCCCTGCTTGTGTTCCCTCTCCCTCTGGCTGTCTCTGTCAAATAAATAAATAAAATCTTTTTTAAAAAATACACGAACCAATTGTAATAGCCTTGTATGGTGACAAATAGTGTGAGCATTTTTGGTGAGCACTTGTGGTGAGCACTTCATAACACGTACAGTTGGTAAATCATTATGTCTGACAGCTGAAACTAATGTAACACTGTGTATCAACTACACTTCAATAAAAAGTAATACTTTAAAAATTAAAAATAAAATGGGTTAATAATGGGGGAAAGAGGGTGTGGGGTGTATGGGAGCTTCCTATAATATCTTTGCAACTTTTCTGTAGATTTACAATTATTCCAAAATAAGAAAATGTATTTAAAAAATAAATACAAAAACAAGAAGCTCACAAACACACACACAACTACATACACTGTCTACAAGAGACTCCCTTTGGATCCAATTTTCTTTAGAAAGGGAAATGATGGGAAAAGATATCCCAAGTTAGGAATAAGCAAAAGAAAGCAGATGAGCAAATAACAATCACAATAGACTCTAAATCAAATAAGATTGCAAAAGACAAAGAAGGACATTATATATTAATATGTTTCAACACAGCAAGAAGATATAACTATTACAAACACATACACACCTAATCAGAGGCCATCAAAATAGCTAAAGCAATAACTGACACAATAGAGGGAGAAACAGACACTTCTATACAATCACTGGACATTTCAACACCCACTCTCAGCAATGGATAGAAAAACCAGAATATCAGTAAGGAGACAGAAGACTTACACACATTGATCCACTAGGTGTAACAGACATACATGGACCACTCTACTGAAAAACAGGATACACATTCTTCTCAAGGGTACATAGGACATTTTCCAGCAGAGTCCATTGTTCAGCCACAAATAAGTCCCAATAGATGTTAAAACATACTTATCACAGTCTACCTGACCACACCACGATGAAGTTAGAAATCAACAACAGACGGAAAACTGGAAAACTCACAAATTATGGAAATTTTAACAATACCCTTTTAAATAACACAGGTATCAAAAAAAAATCACAAGGGAAATCATAAAATACATAGAGACAAAAATAAGGATGCAATATACTAAACTTATGGGATGCACCAAAAGCAGCAGTTAAAAGGAAATTTACAGCTTTCAATGCCTACATTAAAAAGGAAGTCATCAAATTAATAACCTATTCTGCCAGCTGAAGACACTGGGGGAGAAAGTGTACTAAACCTAAAACAAAACTAAGGTTGGGGGCAAACTAATAAAATTGGAAATAGAAAACCAATAGGAATCAATGAAAGCAGAGCCTGTTCTTTGAAAAGATCAAGAAAATTCACAAACAAGAAAGATACAAATGATTAGGAACAGAAATGAAAGAAGGAACGCTACTAATGACCACACAGAAATGAAGCGGACTATAGGAGAATTCTATGAACTTGAGATGGCAATAAATTAGGCAACAGAAGATACGGACAGATTCTTAGAAAGACAGAAACTACCAAAGTTAAAGAAGAAAAAGACATTCCAAAGAGACCCATAAAGAGGAAAGGTTGTTCCCTTTGGGGAAAGAGCACAGAATCTCTTGCCATAGAGATATCCAAACTACAAATGAAGGTTACACACGTGTCTCCACACACCAAAGGCACAATATACAGCCTCGAGCAAGGCTCCTTATCCTCTACAGATTTTCAGACATTACTGATCATGACCAAGGCACTGATTCACTTCTCTACGTGCACAACGCTGGTCTTTCGAGCAAGACATTCAGTGAAACATTCACCTCCCTCACCAGCCTCAGGCAGCAGGTGTCATAAAATGTCATAACGACTGATTTACACAAGCTCAAACGGAAATATATGAAACACAGAACGTTCTGGTCATCAGTCAAACATGAAGGGAAAAGCCCATCCCAGCCCCAAGACCAACCACCATAAAAACCCAAATACATCCTCCTGTTCCTGCTCTTTCAATGTATGTTTGGACCAGCTTGGGCGTTGCCTTACTGTCCTCAATAAGCCTGATTATGTTATTAATAAGCCATTGTGTTTTTTTAAAAGATTTTATTTTGAAGTAATCTTTTCACCCAAATTGGGGCTGGAGCCCACAAAGCTCAGATGGAGAGTGAAGGACTTGAATGAGCCAGGCTGGTGCCCTTAATTAACCATTTTATAACCTCTTTGTGTGTAATAAGGCCATCCAAGTCTCAACATCCAAACCTAACTTTGGGGTGGGGAGAGACAGCCTGTCTCTCAGGGTGGCTAAAACAATTAACGAAGAAATATACTAATTCTTTTTTTTTAAGATTTTATCTATTTATTTGACAGAGAAAGAGAGAAAGAGCATGTGCACAAGCAGGGATAGAGGGAGAGGGAGAAGCAGGCTCCCCATTGAGCAGGGAGCCCCATCCGGGGCTTGATCCCAGGACCCTAGGATCATGACCCGAGCTGAAGGCAGACGCTCAACCAGCTGAGCCATTCAGGCACCCCAGAAAAATACTAATCCTAACTAAACTCTTCAAGAAAATTGGAAGAGGAACACTACCTAATTATTCTACCAGGAAAGTATTGCACTGACATCATTGCCAGGAAAAAAAAAAATTACATAATGAAGGGAAGAATGAAGAGGGGGCCAACAGAAGGGGGAATGAATCATGAGAGACTGTGGACTCTGGCAAACAAACTGAGGGCTTCAGAGGGGAGGGTTGTGGGGGAATGAGAAAGGCTGGTGATGGGTAGTAAGGAGGGCACGTATTGCATGGTGCACTGGGTGTTATACGCAACTAATGAATCATGGAACATTGCATCAAAAACTGGGGATGCACTGTATGGTGACTAATATAACAAAATAAAATTATCAAAAAAAAAAAAAAAGAAATCACATAATGATGGCCCAAAGGGACACAGATACAAAATTTTAAACCAAAATTTAAACAAACTAGGGGCGCCTAGATGACTCAGTCTTTTTAAGTGTCTGCCTTCAGCTCAGGTCATGATCTCAGGGTCCTGGTATCCAGCCCTGCAGCAGACTTCCTTCTCAGTGCAGAGTCTGCTTCTCTATCCCTCTACCTCTGCCGCTCCACCTGCTTGTGTTCTCTCACTCTCAAATAAATAAAATCTTTTTTAAAAAAAATTTAAGCAAACATCTAAAATTACAATAAAAGAGAAAATACATCTTGACCAAGTGGTATTGTTCCCACAATACAATGTTAATTTAACATTTGAAAATCAATTAGTGACTCTCATCATTTTGACAGAATCAGAAAAAAATTATATATTCATACCAATACATGTAGGGAAAACGTGAAATGACACTTCAACAAGTTAAAAATCGTGCTCTTCAAAAGACACTGGTAAGAGTGAAAAAATAAGTCATGGACTGTGAAAGAATATTTGCAAAACTTGTATCTGATAAAATACTTATATCCTAAATATATATATCAAGAACTCTGAAGACTCTATAATAAGAAAACAAATGACCTAATTTAAAAATGGGCAAAATTTGGGAAACACTTCATCCGTGAAGATAATATGGTTGACAAATAACCACATGAAAAAATGCTTAGCATCATTAATAATAAAGGAAATGCATACAAAAACTACCATGAAATACAACTAAACACCCACAGAACGATGGCTAAAAGTAAAAAGATGAACCATACCAAGTATTGACAAGGACGTGGTGTGCATAGAACCTGCAGTAACTTCTGGTGAGAATGAGGAATGTTACAGTCTCTTGAGAAACACTGTGACCATTTCTTAAAAACTTAAACATATACCAAAACTATGGTTCGGCCACTGTACTCCTACCACTCAATTCAGAGAAAAGATAGTTACATATTCATTCAAAAACTTGTACACAAATCTTTATAGCAGGTTTGTTCGTAGTAGCTCAAAACAGGAGACAACCCAAATGCCCATCAACACCCAACTAAATAAACACACTGTGGTAATCCATACATAGAACACTATTCAGCAATAAAAGGGAATGAACTATGCATACGCACGCTATAAAGGAAACTCAAAATATTTTTGGCTGATGGACCCCTGGGACGCTCAGTCAGTTAAGCGTCTGCCTTTGGCTCAGGTCATCATCTCAGGGTCCTGGGATGGAGCCCCACATCTGACTCCCTGCTCAGCAAGAGTCCACTTCTCCATCTCTCCCTCTTCCTCAGTCCCTTCTCCACCTTGTGCTCTCTCTCTGTCATATATGAGCTCTTTCTCTCTCTCTAAAATGAATAAAAACTTTAAAGAAAAATAAATTGTAAAAAATTAAAAGATACATATATTTTTTGCTGAGCATAATGAACCAAAATAACGGTACAAAACTGTGATCCCATTTATCTAAAGTCTGTGTGATGTACTCTAACACACGGTTACATATTAAGGATTGACTTGCAATGGGAATAGAAAAGTGGGAGGGCCTGGAGGGGAGATTGCAAAAGGAGATTAGAAATTTTCTGGTGGAGGAACAAATATATGTTATCTTGATTATGTTGATGGTTTCACAGGTATATACAGACATGTATATATATGTATATCTCAGCATATGTATACGTCCAAATATATCAACTTGTATATTTTAAATATAAGCAGTTTATTATATGCTAATATTACTTAAATACAATGGTTTAAATAATGATGATAAGGAACTTCAGTCTGTGGCCACTGGAAGGTGACAGGACCATATTAAATTCCTGCTTTAAACAACTAAATTAAACCGGGCCAAACGTATGTTAAAATGGTTTTTAGACATGGCACCCCAGGTAGTGCACAACATTCATGGACGGCTGGAGAAAACTTCCAAGATACAGCTCATAGAGAAGGACCCAGATGTGGCCTGGCCATCTCCCTGAGGGGAGCACTTCAGATTTGGGGGAGGACTTGGCAGCTAGAATTCACAAGGCAGAATACTGGAATTCCACTAGAGAGCTATAGGGAGAGAAAGCTCTGGGGTTGGGGTCTTCCTGAGAACAGTCAATGCAAACACGTGATGAAATTTCCCCAGGAACCATAAAGAATAAACAGAACAAAACCCAGAGGTTATACAGAGCCTCTTCTCAAGCCGCTACTCTGCTTTGACAGTTGAAGAACTAAAGGAAAGCTCCCCGATCAGCTAGCTAAAGGTGCATTTTGATCTAACTCCTGTAACTTTCTCTCGACAGGTTCTAAAATTCAGAGGGAAAGGTGGTTGTAATTTATTAAACTCTGTAAACTCCAGTAGTAAGATTTGACCTGGGGGCACCTGGGTGGCTCAGTTTGTTAAGTGTCCAACTGTTGGTGTCAGCTCAGGTCATGATTTCAGGTTCCTGAGATGAAGCCCGGCATCAGCTCCGTGCTCAGCAGAGTCAGCTTGGGTTTCTCTCTCTCCCCCTCTGCATAATCCCTTCACTGGCTATCTCTCTCTCTCTCTCTCTCTCTCTCTCTCAAATAAATATTTTTTAAAAAAAAGGAAAGAAAGAAAGAAATCGACCTCACCCTGATAACAGCAGACTATGATACTAAGATACTCACCCAGGGTAAATGTGAGCACTACTTGGTAGATTATCTGAGGAGCCCATGAGTCCCCTGAATTCCAACATAGGGCTTCCTTACATTAGCTGCTGATCTGCTCTCCTACCTCCATACCCAACAAAAGCAGAACTAACTAGCTGAAAGGGGTAGAACTGTCTAGTCCCAATAATGTACCTCCAGGCAGAACTTCACTTGAGTGTTTGTAGGCAAGCCTCTGAGAATCAATGATGTAACTGCACAGACCCGCAAAACAAAGAAGACCTGTCACCTGGGGAATGTCTGCCTGGTAGACAGAGAGGTACAGTAAGCTCTCTTAGGAAAAGGAAAATGCAGACAATTAAGTCTTCTGTAGGGTGGCATCTTATCCTCATGATTTCAGTTACTGATTGAAAAATCTTATGACTCAGTATTAGAAACTGAGGTTGCTTCAATATTTCTGAAGTCATTTGTTCATTAAAGTTGTAAATAAAAACCCTACAGGGAAGTTATCAAAGCAGGTAGTTAATACAGTTTCAAAAGTTTCAATATGGAGTGTTGAATCAGGTCAACAAAAACAATCCAATCACATGTTTCCTTATTTGCAGACCTCTACCAAAGTCTACTGCTGAAGAGAAAAATAAATAATCCATTTCAAAACCTCAGAAATTCCCAGTGAACGGTAAATATTGCAAGAAACTCTGGACCATTAAAACTTGGAACCAAGAACAAAACTAAGGGAATCCATGGGTTCTCTGAATGGTTTGTAGTTTGCAGTGTGGGTATGTGTGTTAAAGAAGTAGAGGGTCTAAAGCCTTCAGCAGTACCTCAATCACTGGGAACCACCAAAATGAAAGGGTCATGGACTACAACTACCATGGTGGGCAGTCAAGGCAAATACACAATCGGACTGACAGGGCAGATACAAAGGGATGTGTACAGAAAGGATATCTAGTGAACAACACAGAACCTGATCTAAAGGGTGATTAAACAGCAACAGAGCCTGAAGTTCATCTTCAGAATTTCATAACTGCTCAGACTTGTTTTTCAACAAAAATGGTTAATTTTGGATTTTTTTAAATTGAAATTTTAGCAATTCTGAATGAGACTCCCAGAGCTTGAATTTCCAGATCCACCCATGAGATTATTAACCTGCTGTGTGGAATTAAATAAATCTTTTGAGTTCTCTGGGCCTCAGGGCCTCTGTGCCCTTGTCTGACTTGACAAGACTGATGAGCTCCATCTTAGCTACAAATTTTTTGGATTTTTTAAAATTAAAATTCATTAGCCAATATACAACACATCATTGGTTTTTGATGTAATGGTCAATGATTCAGTAGTTGCATGTAACACCTTACACCAGTCAGAATAGCTAAAATCAACAAGATTGAGAACAACAAATGTTGGCAAAGATGCGGAGAAAGGCGAACCTCTTACATTGTTGGTGGGAATGCAAGCTGGTACAGCCACTCTGGAAAACATTATGGATGTTTCTCAACAAGTTAAATACAGAACCACCCTATGACTCAGCAATTGCACTACTGGGTATTTACCCCAAGGACTCGAGAACTTCTGACATCACTCTGCACAAGTCATGGGCAGCCAGGGACGCCTCAAGAATATAGCATCATCTCATTGATAGATCTGATCCTAGTACATGGTTAAAAAGCTCTCTTAAAGTTCAGGTCTCATAACAGAAGTAGAAAGTAACCTATAAAACAGGAAGAGCAGCTCTCCTTACATAACAGAAACTATAAATATGGCTGAACACTCCCATTCAACACAATTAAAGGCACACCATAGAGTAGCAGTTATCAAAATGATCAATAATGATACACGAAGCTTTGCCTAAATGAAGTGACACCTAGCTGAGGGGGTAAAACATGGAGTTATGGCATGTGGAGGCAGGTCTACAGATCTTAATATGATATCCAGCAGGTAGCATAAACACACACGCACACATTTCTCCCCTTCACTCAAAATAGCTAGATTCAAACGGAATTTGTGCTAAGCAGTGCTATACGGAAGACATTGTCTCTCTGGGATAGAATTCAATGATTACAAACAAACAAACAAACAAACAAAAAACCCCACACACCTGGGATTAAAAATTCTTCTCCATAAAGAAGCATGGTGACATTATGACCATGATCTTGAAGAATCTGAGATACCCGGTCCAGCAATAGATAATGGCTTCCACCTAGGAAAAATACGAAATTTCATTTTGTAAAGATGAGAACAGAGGGTCTGAAATTGATGTGGTGGATAGAGAAATCCAAGGTAAGAGGGCAGAGAGTTGACTCTGAGCAGAGGAAGATGAGTTTCTTCAGTTCCCCTGTCTCACTTTGGGTAAGCAGCAGCCAAGACACTTACCCAGTGTCTGCCCAAATCTTAATCTGTGGAAGTCTTCCATCAAGATTTCCTTTTGTGACTCATGGTCTCCATGTCAGTGTGACAAGCTTCTCTTCTTAGGCCTTAGGAGTTCCTGATCCTAGGTACATACTGATTTTAGCCAGCCCTTATGGGGACACAGTGGAAATTAGGCACAGTACTGTGTGTGAGAGTGGGAAGCATTCCTATTGACAATTCGTCAGAGCTCTTCATGGAATCCTTCCCTTAGGAAATTCATGTTAGAGTCAGACCCAGAAACTGGAAACGTGAACATCAATCCAGGAAATAGCTATTGGAGCAGAAGGAGGTAGACCCACCACTTAGAATCAAAATCCTTGAGACTGAAAAATATTTGGTGGGATGTTTCCAGTTGGAGCTTAAAAATTGCTGAACATCAAATTAAGGCATTCAGGATAACTGTGGGCACTTGGGTAAACTGCAGGATCCTGCACATGACAGACGGGGATATCTTCATCCTATGATTCCTGAGATTCTAAGGAAAGAGAAGCTCGATCCTCTGGGAGGTATAGGTTCTATCAGTGCAATGACTCTGTAAGACCATAAGCCATCATAGGGATTTTTGTTGAATCTATGGGTCTCAGCAGCAGAGAAAGTCAGAATAGGAGGAAAGCAATAGAATTTGCCCACGTGGGAAGTGAAGATTATTTGTAAGATGAAGATCTCCTGATGATTGGATCTGCAAGAGGGACGTCGGACCACAGTAATGGTGTGTATCTGTGGAAATTACTCCAGTTTTTTTATATCTATACTTGTCTTCCTGAGATAACATCGATTACATAAAACACAAACCCCTACCCCCTCAGAGTGCCTGCGTTGGCTCACATTAAATCCGTGTAAGAAACGGGTACATGAGAGAAGCCATCCACAGAGGCAGACATTCCTGAGGGTCTTGGTGAGCCCAGTGCATTCTGGGCCAGAGGCGGGGCTTCCAGCGCTTCTAAACCACACACCTGCTCCCTCCCAGAATCCATGTACTTTCAAACAGTGAGAAAGCTCTTTTTTTCTGCTACCTCTATCGTTAAAAACTAGATTTAAAATAGAAAACAGTTTTTTAAATACTGATTTTTAGGAATTCCCCACTACTGTAAAGAGTAGATTCTGGGGAAGAGAACAGGTTTGAGGTAAGAAACAGTGAGTAAAGTCCGAGTGTGTCCATCAGGGAGGTCTGATGTGCTCTTGCAAAAGGCCCCTCACTCCCCTGACCCTCAGGTTCCCTGTCAAGAAATAAAAGGGGGATGCCCCATTAGATGAACACTGTGGTTTCTTCCAGCTCTAGGAACCCCAAACTCATAGAGATCTAAAAGTGATCCAGAGAGTCCACTAGCCTTTCACAGTGGATCCAAAATATTCTTGGGGAAACTCCAACCTATGAAAACTCATTATCCTAATAAATGTTCCTGTTCCCCCCTTCTGTTCCCTTTGGGGAAAAGTAAGGGGATAAAACTCAGTTGACAAAATTAACTGCTTCACTGTCCTTCAAATCTTTCCAGCAGCAAGGGCAAAAGAGAGAGGGGTTCTCAAGAACTTGATTGTCTCGGGGCCCCCTCCTCTGCCCTGTCAGTCCTCCAGGTGTCCTGTTAATGATAGATTTTCAGTCTGTCCTGCCTCCCCCAGGAGTCCCTGTCCTTGGCCTCCAAGAGCCCAAAACTGACCTCAAATTCCACTTTCTACTGGCATCTACTCCGCATCCCCAGATTTTTGGGGTGTGCCTCTGAAAGTATCCTCCTTCATTGGAGTAAATGGCTTAAGGTCTCCAGGTCAGCACTGGATCTAAACACTGGCGCCAGCCATGCACCTTGGGAAGCACCTCCAGAGCAGATAAAATGAGAGGAAAGGACACCGCTGATTTCTCCACAACTAACTTCCCTACCCCCAGCAGTAGGGACCCCACTCTGCCACTCCAGGCCCACTCCCTTTTCTCCCTCCTCTAACCCATTACCCAAGCCTTGTAAGGAAAACCACATAGAATGACCCCCTGACCCATGGGTGTGTGCCTGAGCACAGGAGCAGGTGCCTGGGATTCACCTGACTCCAATTCCCCTGACAAACACTCACCCAGTGAGGAGGCAGTCAGAATTTTGGTGGCCTCTGGGAGCAGGAACCCAGGCAGAAGGAAGCCTGCTAGCAACAACATTCCCTTCCACGCCATCTAGCTCCTGTGCCAGCTGTGTCACCCAGCCCTGTGCCCAGAGCCCTGTGCCCTGCACAGTGACCTGTGGGCTCTGGGGACACGTGCTGCACTGGCAGCCAAGGAAATGGGCTGGCAGGCAGCTGGGGAAGAGGAGAGGGGTGGATCCCGCCTGTCTTCTGTTGGGTTTGTCACTTCTGGCCCTTCGGCTCCTCCTCCCAGAGTGTTTGCTCTACTGGCCAATCAGTCCTCACCCTTCCTAACTTGGAGCAGTGGGAAGGAGGAGTTAGTGAGCTTTCCTTAACCCCTCTCTGTCCTTGATAACACCACACTCTCCATAGAGAAGATAATCTGAACCAGGAATGGTAGGAACCTTAGGAAGTCACTTCCAAGATAGTTCCACCTCCAGGTGACCCAGTTCTATCTCCATTTTAAGAAACTTCTTATGAGGGGCGCCTGGGTGGCATAGCGGTTAAGCGTCTGCCTTCGGCTCAGGGCGTGATCCCAGCGTTCTGGGATCGAGCCCCACATCAGGCTCCTCTGCTATGAGCCTGCTTCTTCCTCTCCCACTCCCCCTGCTTGTGTTCCCTCTCTCGCTGGCTTTCTCTATCTCTGTCAAATAAATAAATAAAAATCTTTAAAAAAAAAAGAAAAGAAAAGAAAAGAAACTTCTTATGAATTTTCCACCTCTTAACTGCTCTGTTGACCTCATTGTGACATCCCCATGCCCCATTTCCCCAGGTACCTGCTTAAAATCTTTGCTACTATTCCAGTCTCAAGATCCCAAGAGCTGATTTCCAAAGAAAAATTACCTACACTTATTGCTCAGAGAGATTCTTTGGAAAGTAACCTACTGTTGACAAGTGCCAGTGTCCACTAAGTGTTAAGCCCTGCTGGAGGGCCAGTTCTTGACCTGAAACACTGAATCTCTAAAGGTCAGTCTATAGTTTGAATGGCCATGACAAAATAGGACTGGATGGTAGGCACCAAGAAGGTCTAGTCTTATGTTTGAGCTTATTTATTAGAAAGGTTGTAAAACTGTCCCAACATAATTCCAGTTTTCCCTTGTACTATGGGATTGCATGCATGTGCATTCACAATTATCATCCGTTCAGGTATTCTTGTCTTCCCAATGAAAGAATTAATCTGCATTAGGAAGGCACCATTTAATATTTATCTAATCACAGTACTTTATCTACAAACCTTATTCCAACCCTCCAATTATCCAATTAATATCCTATGACTCGATATGAATTTGCTGGTGCAGGAACCAATCCAGGATCACACATTGCATCTATTCATCTCCTTTAGTGAGGATTGGTTCTCAGCCCTTCTTTGTCTTTCATGTCATTGATATTTTAAAGAGTACAAGCTGCTTATTTTGGATGATGGATCTCAAGTTGGGCTTGCCTGATGTTTTCCCATCAGACAGGTTACTAAGGGGTTTGGTGGGAATACTACAAAGGTGGTGTTGATTCCATCGCAGTGAATCACAATGGGAAGCACATGTGTCAGATGGTCCTGTCATTAGAGATGAAAACTCTATCCTTTGTTTAAGGTGGTGTTCATCAAGATTCCCCACTGTAAAGTTGCTATTTTTTACCCTATAATAGGAAGTTAGGTGTGGGGAGACACTCTGAAGCTGTGTAAATATTTTGTTCCTACCAAATTTCACTCACTCATTTTATCATCTTTCATATTTCTTACCTGAAGCAATCATTATTGTCATGATGGCAAATTAATTATTTCTTTGACTTAATTTTCTTTTTTATCATGTGGCATTATATTTTTACAAAAAACTTTGCCTTCTCCCTGTCTATCTATCATCTATCTATCTATCTATCTCTATTTTCAGTATTTACACTTGAATCCATACTTATTCAGTGGGCTATAATTTATTACTATCATTATTTATTGGGTTGTTCCTGTGAAACTTCAATCATTTGCAAGGTTTTTCTTTCTTTTTTACACATAATTTCCTGACTCATCGTGTACTCTCTTATCATTGTCTTAAAAGAATCCATTTCTCAAGGAAGTCTTCCAATAGGGAGTGTTATTTAGAGATCTGGATATGTTTGCTAGAAGTGCTCATTGGCAATGAAGCACTGCTGTTTATATTCCTTTCAGTGGACATAGTTATTCAATATATAGATATAGATATGGATATAATATTATATATCTTTCTCTCTATATAGCCATGTGTATATTTAGTTTGTAAAAAATTGTGAATTCATACTGACACCTTCCATTTCAATTCAACACTGCAGTGGTGATATTAATCTCCTCCATTTCCATATTTGTAATATCCCTTAGTAAAGTTGAGAAATCTGACTCTCATGGTTCGTCTCCCCCTCTGTTATCTCCCCCTTCATTTTTCCCTTCCTTCTCCTCATGAAGACTATGGACTCTGGGAAACAAACTGAGGGCTTCAGAGGGGAGGGGGGTGGGGGGGATGGGCTAGCCTGGTGATGGGTATTAAGGAGGGCACGTATTGCATGGAGCACTGGGCGTTATATGCAAACAATGAATCATGGAACACTACATCAAAAACTAAGGATATACTGTATGCTGACTAACATAATAATAAAAAAATTTTAAAAAGATATCTGACTCTCAACATCTTTGGTATATTTACTTATTTGCTCAAACATCAATTCCCTGAAGTAAGGTAATCATATATTGCTTCACCAAATGGGAATAGCAAACCTATTTCATAGACTACCCAAAAAATAGATCATTCACAGTTCTTTTTTTCTTCAGATTGACAGGACAGTGTCAAAGCACTGTGTTCAAATGCAATTATGTTCATTTTTTTCCACATCAGGGTTATATCACACAATTTTGAGTTCATTTGTTTCTGTGTGTTTTAATTTTAGGTTTTCCCCTCCGTTATTTTTGATTTGGATATAAATTTACCCTGTAAAATACTAACAGGCCTCCAAAAACCAAAATGTAAAAACAGAAATCCATAGGCCTGCCACCTACTTCCATGCCCTTCCACCCTATTTAACAGCAGCCTTGTAAATAATCTATCACAGGATTCTCTGGTTTATTCTCCCTCTGCTTTGTTTTGCAAATGACTGCAGATAGATTTATATTCTTATTCTCTCCCTCTTAAAATGAGCTTACTTATATTTTTACACTTTGTTCTTTTTTACTTAACAGATACAAATTGTTTTTGTTTGTCTTGCGCAGTGTAGTTTATAGCTGCTTATTATCCCAATGTGTGCATGTACCATAGCCTCATTCCTCAATTTTAATAGTTTTTTTAATATTTAAGTATTAGGAATAGCAGTCCTCTATATGTGATGAATGTTATAAACATTTTTCTCCCATTTTTCACTTGTATTTTGACTGTACTTACGGTGATGCAGCCATGAAAAAAATTTTAATATTGTCCAGTTAGTTGAATTAGTTAACTTGTCTTTGTCATATCAGGATTTTTGATTCCTATTTAGGAAGTCTTTCCATACACACAGGTTATGGGGAAATTCACCTCTTTTTTTTTTTTCTTTTTTAGACCCAGTGTGCTGTTTTTTTTACATTACATCTCTGATATATTTAGTGTACTTTCTGATGTGGTGTGAGATATGGATCTAGTATTGTCTTTTTCCTAAATGACTATCCAATCTTCCCAACACTGTTTGTACGAGCCACCAGGTAGGTGCTGTACCAAGAAGATAAATAGAACCCAATCCCTGCCATTTAGGGTCTTGTGGCTTCTAAAAAGAAAGACATACAGGTTAACAGACAGTTTCAATATAGTAAGAACAATGCTTCAAAGAGGATGCAGTGAGTTCTGTTGTAAATGTGGTGGTCAGGCCCAGCCACACTAATGTGTTCATTAGTGGGTATTGAAGAACATGCAGTTTTGGTTTTTTTAAAGATTTTATTTATTTATTTATTTGACAGAGAGAGACAGCCAGCGAGAGAGGGAACACAAGCAGGGGGAGTGGGAGAAGAACAAGCAGGCTCATAGCGGAGAAGCCTGATGTGGGGCTCGATCCTAGAATGCTAGGATCACGCCCTGAGCCGAAGGCAGACGTTTAATGACTGCGCCACCCAGGCGCCCCGAACATGCAGTTTTTTGTTCTAACAGGAGCAGAACACGATTCTGAGAGAGGACACAGCATGGCAAAAGACAGCTACAGAACAGCACAATGTGTTGGGACAAGTGACAAAGACTCCACTCTTTGCCAAATTTTAGTCAGGATCCTCTGAAAATTCTTCTAGACTAGGGTTCAACCATAGCCTGTTGCTTTGTCCTTGTCTAGCTGAGCCCTCTTCTAGCAAAGAATCCTACTAAACGAGGTTATGGAGAATACCTCCACCCTTGATAACTGACCACTTTGGTTTTCTTGTAACAGGAATCCCTTTATCCTTGATATCTAATTAAGTTGCTCTAGTAACTGACCCTTGACAAAGATTCTCTCCTTGACCAAACCATAATAAGTACCCTGTGAATGTTTTGTGAACTAGACCCTGACATTGGAATTACATTTTCATCTCTACATGATTCAATTTAGCAGGAATCTTAAGTCAGTTTAGGCAGTCTCCCATTCTCCATATCTGATCACTCCCAATAGCTAATCAGTTTCCTCACCCTCTCCCTTTCCCCAGTGAGGTTTGATCATGCTAGCCTGCCTCTCAGCAAGAATCCTTTAGGTAGGTTTAGCCAGAATCCCCCCTTACTACTGACGTTTCTTCATAGTAATTTTCCATCCACTGTCCCCCAGTCAGCAACTCGACTAAAATTCCCACTTTTCATTGTTGTATTCAGAACTGAGCCCAATCTCTCTCTCTCGTTGCAGTCCTCCCTAAATCTATCATGATAGTCCTCCTTTGAGTAGTCTTGCTTATCATCTCAAAAAAGAGCTATTCAATAATTTATCTTTAACACCCCCTTATTCTGCTTATTGACTATGAATCCCCACCTATCCTTGCTGAACGTGGAGTTGAGTTCAGTTTCTCTTCCCTGCTGCAATAGCCTTGAAAAAAGTCTTCCTTGACAAGTTTCAAAAGTGTCCACATAATTTCTCTTTAACAGGTGTGGTAGACATGGGAAAAGGGCAAGGGGATGGTAGCCGATGCTGTGCCCACGGTGGTAAGCAGAGAAATCACAGAGGCCTTGTATTCCATGCAGTGTGAGCCACAAAGGATTTTAAATAGATGTGATGACATCAGATTTGCATGTCATCCAAACCATGATGTCAAGCCTATGGAGGATGCTTGGCGGGAACAAATTAGAGGCATCATTCTCCATGGCTCACTGGCTGCTCTTGATCCAATTTCAGGGAAAGGGGTGGGTCTGAGGAAGCACCCGCCACAGAAATGGCCTCACAAATTACCAGATGTTAGGGGAGAACAGCATGCTGGGAGGGGAGGGAGGGAGTTACCAGCTAGGAAACCTCATCCCTCAGCCCCTGTGTTGGTCATTGGGGGAAATATGGGGGCTGTTGACCCCAAAACGACACAAGAAACTGTCACATCGTCCTTGAGAGACTATTGCCACAGATCATTTCAAGTAGTTTCAAAAGCATTACAAAAACAAAACCGTGTTTCACAAACATGCACAGTCACACACCCCAAGGACACACATTTCTACACGTGACATGTTCCTGACTATCTGTGACATTCTCACAATACCAGATTCACAAAGTAGGGGGATACCAGACACCCAGTCTTGCAGACTTCAAAGGAAATGTTTTGTTAGAATTGGCAAGTGAGCAGGCCTTCCCTGTATTGATACAGGAATTATTTATAGCAGCTCTTTCATTTTTAAATTTTAATTATTATAAGATCTGTTTCCCAAACCCAGAATTAAGCAATCAAAAACTATGGTCCTCCCAGGGCCACTATATATATCTAAACGTTTCCTTTTCTATATTTTTAGCCCATGAGATACCATATATTAGAAAATTTTAAGGAGGAACTTAATTCATTTAATATGGAAAACCAATTATGAGAAAATAATCATTTGAAGATGAACTATTTTATGAAAACCATAAACCAGAAAAGCAGTCTATAGGATGAATTTAGGAATTTAGGAAAAGAGAACAAATTATTTTTTACATTATATGTATATTATATATGTGTGTGTGCATATATATATGTAATATATATGTATATATATGTGTATATATATTTATATATACATATGAAGAAAGAGAGAGAGGAGGGAGAAGAGACAGAAAAACTTTTGCAGACACAACAGAACCACCAAACCAGCCCTCCATTGCCTGAATCTGGGTTTTGTCAATGAAAAGAAAAACCAACCAAACACAAACCCTGGTGGTTAAGCCACACTTCTTCTGGCTCACGTTGCTAGGAACTGAATGTAATTCCTAAGGATGTACCACAGAGAGAGATATTCTCTGCCACATTTGGGGGGCAGATGGGTTTTCCTAAATCAACAAAGTCCTGTGAACTGCCATAGCGACAGGACCTGAGGCCCCAGAGTCTCATGCAGAGGTCCAGGTTCTGCATTTGAGTCTCCGTGACTACATTTTAAGAGTGGGAATCCTGAGAAGGGAACGGTGAAAAGTGAAAACCACAGCATCAGCTGTGGCCCAAAGGTAGGCCTGGAAGGAAGTGCTCTTCGAAGGAGGGAACTCAGCACAGAGACCACAGGTGGAGTCCTGGAAGGACCATCCCTGCCTAGCTGTAGGACGGAGGCTAGGCTTCCTGAGCTTGGAGATCAGGTGAAAAGGAGATGCAAGAGGAAGGCCCAATATGGACGAAGTGGCAAATATCTTGTCATATCATGAAATGTGAAGTTGGAGAAAGGGCAGAGAGACTGATAAGTGTCTAGGCACCCAGGCTGAAATAAGCAGGGCTCTGTGTCTAGGGGCAGGGAGTGGGGAGGAAAGCAGGGCTGTCTGCTGAAGGTTTGCGTCTAGTGAGGAGAACACTGAAGAGAGGCAAGTTAAGAAACCAAGATCAAACTCAGAGACACAGAAAGTAGAACAGGAGTTGCCAGGGTGTGGGGCTGCTGGTGGGGGCAGGCATATGAGGAATTACTATTTGATCAGCATGGAGTCTGAGTTTGGGAAGACGAAAACTGTTCTGGAATGGGTGGTGATGATGTTTCCATGATAATGTCAGTGTGTTCAATGCCACTGACTGTACAATTAATGGCTAAATAGTAAGTTCTATAAAATATATATTTTACCACAATTTGAAAAAATAATCCCAAGATTACTTCATAAGAATTTCCAAACAGAGGCAGAAACAGTGAGGAGATATTTCTGCACCACCCTCAAGTGCCAATATGGGGAAGACACCAGGGGTGTCCTGTGCTGGGGAAAGCCTTCAAGAATACCCATCAAGACTGCACCTCCATCAGGCCTTCTTCAGCTTCCTGGTCCCACACACCCATCTGGCCACCATGCCCAGCAGCTTCCCACAGAGCCACAGGGTGCCCAAGGTGACCACAAGCAGGAATAAGAAGACGTCCAGCAGGTACTGCTCATGCCACGGCTGCTGCAGGACACGGGGCTTGAGGTGTGCCGCACCCCCTGTCTGGAGGATGTTCGATCCAGCCCACCAGCCTCTGGGCAGGAGTCAGGGGGTGGGAGCGCCTGATGATGCTGGCGGCCACAGCTGCTGACTTGTACCTGTTGGCAGAGGCAGAGATGGGCATTACTCATGTGGTCTTAGGAGTCTTAGAGACCTTGTATCACATACACACACACACACACACACACACACACACGCACACACACTTTCATCCATATGTACAAAAGACTCAGTTTCAAGGAACAGTTGTTGGCCTGGCCTTGCCACAGTCTAGCTGAGTCCCACTGAAAAGTTCTAACTGGGCCCTAATGCAAAGATCCATGCATTGTGCTAAAAGTGCTAAACTATAAAAAAGTAACTAAGCTGTAAGGACAAGCCTACCCCAGGACACTTGTGGTACAATAAAGGAAAAAGTATATAGGAATATATGTGATGCACCATACACCTGATTCAGGGTAAATGTCCTGGAGACCCTAGTAAGATTACCACATCTTTGTGCTGCATGGGAATTTACCTAAGAGAACATGGGCCCTTTTACTGACTCACTTAACAGAAATTCATCCTAACTTACTTTCTGGCAACCCTGTGCTAGGCCCTGGGAGCAGAGGGGAAAACAAGAGACACGCCTGGCCATCCAGAGGAGCTTACTCTCTCCTGTCTAGTGTAAGGGACACACAATAAATTTTAAAAGAAAGAAATGGGGTAGTTACTGATCCTGAAAAGTGTTAAGATGGGAAAATGAATTACAATCGAAAAGGGTGGGAGAGAGGAGCACATTTAGGACTGTCAGACAAAGACTACCTCTCTGAGGAGAGGACATTGGAGATGAGTCTGACTGTCATGAAGGAGCCAGCCTTGTGAAGAGAAGGGAAAGATGTTCTAGGGAGCAGTACCGACAAAGGGCCTGAGGCAGGAAACAGTGTGGCATATTGGGGGACAGAAAGGCAACCTCCTACCTCAGTGTAATTCTACCAAGCACCCTGAAATATAAGACCTTTCACAGACCCTGTGTAAGTAGGTCAGAGTCTTCACAACACCAAAGGTAGAAAATTGATGTCAGCATCTACCTAAATTGCCTAGTCTTGTTCTCAGAGGAAACAGGTCAGCTGTAACCATCATACACATATGATTCCATGTCCTGGAAGTTTCAACTTTTATTGCAAAAAAGTACCACACAGTGTCCTTTGTATTTGATATCTTCATTTAGCCTAAATGACCACAAGCCCCCTCCATACCTCTTGTCTTCTATGACTTGCTTCATCTTCAGAGCCAATGTCTCTGCCTTGATCTGCTTTAACTGGATGGAGACACCAAACTTTTTGGCTTCTACTCGGACCAGGTTGTCAGGCTGGTCTCCAAGGACAGGAATCCCCACCACGGGTATGCCATGTTGGATGGCCTCCATTATGCTATTCATCCCACCATGGGTGACAAAGAGACGGATGCGTGGGTGAGCTGTTGCAAATCAGGAACATAGCAGAATATTTCAGGGTAAAGCTTCCAGAACGCCAAGGAAAGCATCAGGGTAGAAGAAAATACCAAGGCATTTCAAGGTATATTGGAGAAAATGTATTTATTGATTAAGTTTTGGACACACTCAAGGGTGCATATTCCAAGATCAAAATTCTGGCTTTGTCACTGGACAGAGAGTCCTCTAAATCAATCCATCCAAGACTCAGAACCCAGAGAAAGCTGCAGAACACAGTGCTAAGCAAGGCATATTCCTTCTCCCATCCATCCATCTCTCCATCCATCCATCCTTGTCTTTCCACCCTGTCTCTCTCTTTATTTCTCTTCTCTGTTCTCTCTCTTTATTACTCTTTCCTAGTTTCACATTCTCTGTCTCTCCTCTGATTTTCTATCTCTGTCTCTCTCTATCTCTGTCTCTGTCTCTAGCTCTCCAGGTCTCACATTCTCTCCTTCACTGCCCATTCACTTCCCTCTTATCTGAAGCCTTAACACTTTCACTGGCATCACATCTCATGTGTCATTCATCAAACTTACACTGAATGTGCTCTCTCCTCAACTTCACAAGATAATCCTCTAAAGTAGGGCAATGATGGACCACCCAACTCAGAATTTCCAGTTCCTGTGTGTTCATCTCACTCTTATTTAGAGAAAATGAAAACCAAGTGCTGACACTGAAGAGTTCATCTCAAACACTGCCTATCAACAGAGATGTGCATCAGAATCTATTTGTGTTTCTTTGACAATCAGAATCCTTTTCCCCATACCATGCCTTGTGAATAAATGTGCAGAACCCTCCATCTTAATTTCCAATATTTTTGTGAGCCATAATCTGGGGATGAACCTCTGATGTAGTTAGTGGTTATGGCAGTGAGGGGGCTCCAAAAAGTAGCACAGGACAAAGAAAACATATTGGGGCTTAACGAGCCCTATGTTACCAGAGAATTTGATGGACTAAATAACCACCCAAGAGGTTACTCAACTAGACACTCAGATATTTTGGCTCACCCTTCAAATACCATCAACATCAATTTTGTGAAAGCATGAGTACATTTTTTGCAGGGTAGGAGAATGTACTAAAATGTGTGGGAGTGTGTGTCTGTAATGGCACGTGGCCTAACAGATACTCAATAATGGGATCAGGAATAATGGCAACAGGACCCCGGGTATGTGTTCTCAGAGTCTACAAACTGTCTTCTACTGTGTCTTGGCAACCTTGGTCTGTATCAAATATGGTAAAGTCAAAACAAGCTGACAACAATATCATTTCTCATTGCAGGTATCAGGACTGCAATAGAAAGAAAGAGGAAAACATGGCAGTTTTAGCCTTTTGGGAAGCATAGCTTGATTTCCCAAGAGCTCCAGCTGGCTGCTCCATTCCTGTCCTCTAAAGATTATCTTTAGCTACCAGCTGCCCTTTCTCATGCTAGTGGGATTGCCCAGTGGAAACTTAAAGATACATAAATGGAAAGAGAGAAGTAGATCTGAACAGTCCTTACCCAAGAGGTCATTCTGAGGAAGCCAGTCCACAATTTTCACATTTGCTGCCAATTTGACGTCGTTGGGCCAATGAGAAGGATTACACTTCCATATAACCCCTTGAGACAGATGAGCAAAGGCACTGTTCATCTCCCTGAGAACTTCCTGGGACTGATAGATGCTCACCATGGAGCCCAGGGCCACAAGGACAAACCCATTGTCTCCAAACTTGGCAATGAAGCTCTCAAATTCCTAGAGAGAGGTAAGAAAGGTAAGGAGGTGAACACAGTGGTTCATCAAAGCCTAGACAGCCCTGAAATGAAAGTCAGCTTTTTACTGACTACACCCTCCTGTCAGTGCCTAGAGCTCACTGTCTTGAAAAGCTTCTCATAGCCCCTGGACAGCTCAGTGCCCTCTGCTCCTATCTATCATGTCTGCTGGCCTTGAAGTCATTTTTCTGAGACCTCAGGACACATTCTACCAAATAAACATTTTCAATAATCACAAAAGAATGTGAAGACAGCTGTAGGGGTTCAACCACTACCACAATAGTCCAAGTTGCCCTTGAGGCACTTAAAACATACTGTAGCAGCAAATTCTAGATCCAGGACTTGCATGCATAACAATGTTTTATAGAAGAGCAAAATTGAGGTGGTGGGAATCTCTTTCTTCGTTGAAAATATGGTCCCAGCACCAGGGTCATCCTCATGCCTCATTCTAGGTGTGGGGAGATATGGTCATTTAGGAGTGTTCCAATGCCAGACCAAAAGTGCTAGTGCCCGGGAGAGTGCCAGTTTCTGTCCTGGTCCAGTAGGGGGCAGCATGCCTTCTGGAGGCTGAGGTAGATGCTGGGGAAACGTCTCTATGGTGTGTCTCCTCCATATACTTATTAGCCATCTGTCTTCTTTGTTCAGGGGTGTGGTAAGGTATGGGGCCCACTTGAAAATTTTTAACTGGGTTTTTTTTATTATTATTATTGTTGAGATTTAAGAGTTCTTTGTATATTTTGTATATGTGGTTTTGTACTTGTGTGCATAAGTGTATATTTTGAATAATAGTCGTTCTCAGATATGTCTATGAAAATATTTACTCTTGGTCTGTGGCTCCTCCTTTTATTCCCTTGACTGCTCTGGCCCAGAACAGAAATTTTTAAGTTCAGGGGTGCCTGGGTGGTGCAGTCGTTAAGCGTCTGCCTTTGGCTCAGGGCATGATCCCAGCGTTCTGGGATCGAGGCTCACATCAGGCTTCTCCGCTATGAGCCTGCTTCTTCCTCTCCCACTCCCCCTGCTTGTGTTCCCTCTCTCACTAGCTGTCTCTCTCTCTGTCAAATAAATAAAATCTTTTAAAAAAAAAGAAATTTTTAAGTTCAATTTAGCCTACTTTTCAACTCTATCATAGAACATGACCTAGGTTTTACCTCTAAAAAGTATTCACTAAACACTAGTTCATCTATTTTCTCCTATGTACCCTCATTAGAGTTTCATACTTTTGCATTTTACATTTAGTTCTGTGATCCACTTTGAGTTAATTTTTTGTGAAGAGGTAAGGTCTATGTCCATTCGTTGGAAAGGTTATCTTCTTTTCATGGTATTTCTTAATGCTTTGTCAAAGATCATTTGACTAAATTTATGTGGGTCCAGGTGTACTCTCTATTCTATTACACTGGTCTATTTTTCTATTCTTTTGCTTATATCACACTGTCTTGATTGTTTTAGCCATAGAGTATGTCATGTTGTTGACTAATGTAAGATCTCCAACTTAATTCTTCATCTTCAATATTGTGCTGGCTCTTCAGGGTTTTTGCCTCTCCGTGCAAATTTGAGCATCAGTTTATGAATATCCACAAAATAACTTGCTGCGATTTTCAGTGGGATTGCATTAAAGCTATAGATTGAATTGGAGATAACAAACATCTAGCAATATTGAGTCTTCCTATCCATGAACATGGTCTTTCTCTCCACTCTTCAGTTCTTTGATTTCTTTCATCAGTGTTTTGTAGTTTTCCTCTTATAAATCTGATACATATTTTGTTAGATTTATTCCCAAGATTTCATATTTGGTGGTGCTAATGTAAATGGTATAGTGTTTTAAATTTCACATTCCTCCTGTTCACTGCTGATATATAAGAAAAAGGATGGATTTTTTTTATATTGAACTTGTATCCTTTTGATATTGCTATAATTGACTATTAGTTCCAGGAATCTGTTTCTTGACTTTTTCAGAGTTTTGAAATGGACCATCATGTCAGCTGTGAACAAAAACAGTTCTATCTCTTTCCTCCTAATCTACATTCCTTTTATACCTTGTGTTGTCTTACTAAATTACTAGGACCTCCAATATGAGGCTGAAAAGCAGAGGGAGGGGACATATTTACCTTGTACCTGATAAATTGTTCTTTCATTTTCTGTTTATGTGTTCTTCGATATAGAGAAGTTTTCAATCTTGATGAAGTCCTATTTATCTGTGTTTTTCCTTTGTTACTCATGCTTTTGGTGTCACGTCCACAAATTCATCGCCAAATTCAAGTCCATGCAATTTACCCCTTTCTTTTCTTCTAAGAATTTTTTGGCTTTTAGCTCTTTATTTAAGCCATTGATACATTTTGAGTTACTTTGCTATGTGGTGTGAGGAAGGCTCAAACTGCATTCTCTTTCATGTGAATGAATGCCCAGTGGCCCCAGTACCATTTCCTGAAGAGATTATTCTCTCCATTGATTGCTCTTGGCACCCTCATCAAAAATGAATTGGTCACAGTTGTATGAGTCACTCAACTCTGTTCTTTTTCATAACGTTTTTGTTATTCAGGGTCTCTTACATTTCCATGTGAATTTGAAGATTGGCTTCTCCATTTCTGCAAATAATAATAATAAGACCATTCAAATATTGATAAGGATCAGATAAAATCTGTAGATCACTTTGAGTAGTATTGCTCTCCTAACATATTAAGTATCACAATCCGCGGTCTGGAGATGTCTTTCTATTTATTTAGGTCTTCCTTAATTTCTTTCAGCAAATTTGTGGTGCCCATGTCTTTCACCTCCTCAGTTTAATTGGATGCTGTTGTAAATAGAATAATTTGCTTAATTTCATTTTCAAATTATTTATAGTCAGTGTATGGAAATACAACTCATATTTGCATATTGATATTTTTCCCCACAACTTTGCTGGATTCATTCATTAGATCTAGCGGGAGGTGTATGAATTCTTTGGGATTTTCTATATATAGGATTATGTCTACAAAAATCAAAATATTTCCACATTGACCATTCCAATTTGGATGCCTTTTATTTCTTTTTCTTGTGTACTTGGTCTGTCTAGGGCATATTTGAGCAGCAGTGATGTAAGTGGGCATCTTAGACTCCTGATCTTAGGCAGCACAATTTCAGTCTATCATAAAGAGTATGATGTTAGCTGTAAGTGTTTCATAAATACTCTTTTTCATGTTCAAAAAGTACCTTTCTACTCCTGGTTTTGTGAGTGTTTTTATCATGAAAGAGTGTTAGTTTTGTCAAATGTCTCTTCTGCAACCCTTGGTATGATGTGTTTTTTTATCCCCTTGATTCTATTAATGTGTTGTATTATGCTGATTGATTTTGTATCCTTTATATCCTGTAAGAGTTTTGACATCAGTCTATTTTGCCTGATATTAGTTAGTATGTAGCCACCCCCAGATGATTCTTTAAGAAGTTCATGATCTAATACCCTAAAAATTAGTTTAATATCTTTATGTCAATTCTGCAAAACATTTGTTTCTTCCTTTCTCTGCATTTGCTGGCTGTCCCTAGCTGCCAGCCCCTTACCACCCTGTGCCATTCTGGCCCTACTTATCTCCATCCAGCATAACACTAAGAATTACCATCCCAAAGGACCACTAGAATCAGCTTTCTTATCATTTGACATTTATAAGATCAGTGTAAATCTATAATTTAAAATTGGCAAGGGCAGAACATGATGTCATAAGAAGCTACATACTCCCAGTCCCTCACAGAAAAAATAAAAGGACCAAAAAAGCTAAAGACTGACTCCAATAATTTTAAAGGACTTGGGAAAATAATCACTGTTATACAGAAACCAAACATATGCCATTCAAGAAAACAAACAAACAGACACACTCAGAATGGTGAGAATTTCCATGGCATTTTTACTCCTTCTTGCCTCACAGTCTTCCTGGAGTGGCATGCCAGGAGCCAGAGGCAGCAGTGCTGGCCCTGACTTCAGCAGCAGGAGTAGACCTGAAACAATTTGCAACATTGTAACTGCTCTGTAGCTTCCCAAGTAACAAGTTTAGGTCTCAGCCGACTCGGAGCTCTGACTGAAATGGCAGTATAGTTCAGGTATCAGGCTGGTGGGAGCCTTGAAAGGCAGTAGAGGGCACCATGCCATGTAAAACCTTCAGGGAGACTACAGAACTTTGAATCTTGGGGGCAAGAAATTATGGTAATAAAATACAATGGAACATCTAAGGCTTGGAGCAGAACCTGGAACTCTTTGGGAATTTAAGACATTAAAATTAGCCAAGAGTACAGGAAGAATCAGGTGAATAAAAGCTTACACAAAGGTCTAGACAAGAAAAATGCTTAGAAAATACGTAAGACTTTAAGTTGTCTTCTCTGGCTGATCCAAAATATTAAAACATTCCCCACTAATTAGTGAAGGTGTTCTATGGCAGCCTGCAAATACAAGTAGAGGAGACTGATTTTTACAAATGCCCAAAACTTTCTAGAAAAGATCACAGGCATACCAAAAAAAAAAAAAAAAAGGAATTAAAAAAAGAATAAAAAGCCAAAATGTGTCATATAAAGGGACAAAATCAATCTCCAGAAACTCTCTTTGAAGAAAGAGATGTTGGGTTTACTAAACAAAGTCTTTAAAATTGACTAAATATGAGCAAAGAGCTAAAGAAAAATATGGGAAAAGATCTAAAGGAAATCTGGAAGACAAAATATGAACAAACTGACAGAAATTACTTTTCAAAATGAACAAACAAAATCAAAACAAAAAATTACAATAACTGAATTGAAAAATTCACTAAATCAATGCAGACCCAAACAGGAGAAAGGCTTCATACACTTGAAGACAGGTCATCTAAAATATTAAGCCTAAGGAACAAAAAGGAGAAAGGACAAAAAAAGTGAATAGAGTGTAAGGGACTTGTAGGACCCCATCATGTGGATTATTATATGCATTATGGAGGTCATAGGAGAGGAGAAAGGGGAAATAGCAGAAAGATTGCTTCAAGAACTTATGGCACATGAGATGATATTATATGTAGCCAGCCCCAAGATTCCTCATACACCAATAAACCTGTCAGAACTAATCAACAAATTCAGAAAAGAAGCAAGAAACAAAATCAGCTCAAAATATCAATTGCATTGCCATACATTAATAATAAACATTTCAAGAAGGAGATTAGAAAACAATTCCATTTACAATAAATCAAAAAAATAAAAATACACTTAGGAATACACGTAACTAAGGAGGTAAAAGCTTTTACATTGAAAACTATAAGACATTGCTGAAGGAAATCAAGAAAGGCAAAAAGAGGGGCACCTGGGTGGCACAGCGGTTAACCATCTGCCTTCGGCTCAGGGCGTGATCCCGGCGTTATGGGATCAAGCCCCACATCAGGTTCCTCCGCTATGAGCCTGCTTCTTCCTCTCCCACTCCCCCTGCTTGTGTTCCCTCTCTCGCTGGCTGTCTCTATCTCTGTCAAATAAATAAATAAAAAATCTTTGGAAAAAAAAAAAAACCGAGTGCCTACTATGAAGCTAGGCCTTTAAAAAAAAAAAAAAAAGAAAGGCAAAAAGAAATGGAAAAAGAAATCCAGGCTTCATGGATTAGAAGACTTATTAATACTTTAAAGAAGTCAGTACTTTCCAAGGTGACCCATACGATCTCTATCAATAGTGAACAACATTTTCTTTTGGCAGAAATAAAAACCTATCCTAAACTTGATATGGAATTTCAAAAACCTGAGTACCCAAAACAGTGTGGAAAAAAAGAACAGGGTTGGAGGTCTCACATTTTCTGATGTCAAAAATTACTACAAAGCTATAATAATCAAACTAGTGTGCTATGACAAAAAGACAGATGTATAGATCAACAAAATAAAATAGAAAGTCCAGAAATATTCCCACATACATTTGGTCAAATAACTTTTGACAAAGGCGTCAGACCACTCATTAGGTAAAAGGCAGCCTTTTCAGCAAATGGCATTGGAAAACTGGATATCTACATGCAAAAGACTGAAGTTGAACCATTACATTATACCATATACTAAATCAACTTAAAATAGACTGAATAACTAAAGATATGAGCTAATAGTATAAAACTCCTGGAAGAAAAGAGAAGGAGAAATCTTCTTTTCATTATATTTGGCAGTGATTTCTTGGATAAGACACCAACACCATAGGCAACAAAATAAAAAATGGTTAAATTGGATTTCACCAAAAAGAAAAGCTGTGAATCAGAAGACACTACCAACATAGTGAAAAGGGCAACCCAGGGAATGGAAGAAATATTTGCACGTCACATATCTGGTAAGGAATTGATAGCCAGATTGTATAAAGAACTGCTCTACCCAAAAAACAAACATGGTTCAAAAATGGGCAAAGATTTAAATAGATATTTCTCCAAAGAAGATATATAAATGGCCAATAAGCTTATGAAATGGTAAACATCACTAATCAGGGAAATTCTAATCTAGCCGCAATGAGATACCACTTCCCACCCATTAGGAGGGCTAAGAACAAAATTAAAAGACACACATACAAACAGAAAATGATAAGTGTTTATGAAGATACAGAAAAGTTGGACCTCTTATGCATTGTTGGTAGAAATGTAAACTGGGACAGCCACTGTAAAGGACTGTATGGCAGTTCCTCAAAAAATTAAATATACAACTCTATGACCCAGAAATTCCATTTCTCAATATATTCCCAAAAGAATTAAAAGCAGGGACTCAGACAAGTATTTATACACTACTGTTCATGAACATAGCAGCATGATTCACAAGAGCCAAAATTAGAAGTAGCCCAAGTATCCATGAACAGATCAATAGCTGAGTAAATGTGGTGTATACATACAACCAAGTATTACTCAACCTAGAAAGGAAAGAAATTCAGACACATGATACAACATGGTTGAATCTTGAAGACATTATGTAAAGTGGAATAAGCCCTCGCAAAGAAAAATATTATATGATTCCACCTATAAAAAGGTACCTAGTGTAGTCAAATTCATACAGACAAAAGGAGAATAGTGGTTGCCAGGGTCTGGAGGCAGAGAGGAAACGGGGAGTCACTGTTGAGTGGGTATGAAGTTTCAGTTTGGGAAGAGGAAAATGTTCTGGAGATGGATGCAGTAATGGTTGCACAGTAGTGTGGAAGTTCTTAATGCCCCTGAACTGTATCCTTCACTATGGTTAAAGTGGTAAATTTTATAGTATGTATATTTAGTCACAATAAAAAAAAATTGGGAAAGGAGAGAAGAAAAATTGTACGAGCACCTGTTATCTGACAAATTACACACCTTAACTTCCATTATTCTCCTCCTTAATAACTCTGTCTCGGTTCCAAGACCTGACCCACCATCATGTTAGGTAAGACCTGTGTTTTGGCCTAGTCTTATTTGTGCAATTGAAGCTTCCACTATTCTAGTCTCGCTAGTGTCACCAAGGGAACCCAGCCTCATGGCCGTCTCACTGATACCTCCACACATTGGACCTCCTGTTCTCTCAACCTACTGTGTCTTCCTCACCAGTTCCATTTCTTTAAAAATGCCGCCATGAACCAAAGTCCATTTTGCCCATGAATCATTCCCCAGCTTTTTCTGTTTACTCAATGCAAGGTCAGTAGTGAAAGGGTAGAGACTTTGGTGCCTAGAAAGCCCAATCCAGATCTAGGCTCTTGCTGCCCTGAGCTGAATGGTCCTGGGAATACTATGTACATCACCTGAACGTCTGTCGTCTCATTAATAAAATTGGAGACCATCACCGTTCCCCCAAGGTGGCATGATATGCAATATATGAGATAACTTCCATACAACAGCAACCCAGTACCTTCAGGCAACAGGCAGCCACGACTCTCAGCTCTACTTCATTCTGATAACTTCTAGAGCAGTGGTTCTGAGTTCAGGCTCTGCAATCAGACCACCCGAGTAGCATTTAAAACTTACAATACCTAGACCCAATCCCAGAACAATCAAATCAGAAAATCTAGGCGGAGTCAGGAATGGGGGCTGTACAGGAAGGAACCATGAGAGATGATGCCTGCAGGTCTTGCTGTCAGTGGCACCCAGTGCCTCATTATACTATGTCTCTTTTTTTTATATGTTTCATCACAGATAACCAATCTCCTTAAATATTCTTTCATGTGGTAGCCTCTCACTTCATAATTATTGTACACGTGATAATAAAAAATGAAAATTAAAATATCAACATACTGAAGCATTTTTACCTACAAGTCTAGGACTAGGGTAAGGCATAGGAAGAGCTTAGGGTCGTTCTTCAAGGAGATTATCAGTAACAGGGTCATGTAGGACCTAACAGTACTTCCATGAGCCTTACAGGAAGGGCTTCCTTAAAAGTGGGCCCTGGGATCAGCAACATGGCAGAGCAGGAAGCTCTGGACACTCCTTCCCCCAAAACATGCCAATTCGACAACATTTTGTGGTCAAATTCCCCTTGTAAGAAATCCAGAAACTAAATGAAAGGGTACTTCACCCCAGCAAAATGTGTAATCAGTCTCACCAAAGCCAGAGGATAGTTATGAAAACACCCTCTAACCAGAGTCCCTAGCCCAGCATGTGGATATCCACATGAACAAGAATCAAATTGGATCCTCACCTTACACCATACAAAAACACAAAATGGATTAAAGATTTAAATATTAGACCTGAAACTGTGAAGCTCATAGAAGAAAACACGGCAAAAACGTCCTGAGATTGATCTTGGAAATGATTTCAATGATAAAACACCCAATGCACAGGCAACAGAAACAAAATAAATTCAAAAAACAAACAAACACAAGTGGGACTATATTAAACTAAAAAGTTTCTGCACAGAGGGGGGGAGGTTAAGATAGCGGAGGAGTAGGGGACCCCTTTTTCAGCCGGTCCCCTGAGTTGAGCTGGGTAGGTACCAGACCAGCAGGAACATCCACGGAATCAGCCTGAGACACAGGAAGATACATCTGGATCTCTACAAAAGAACATCTCCAGCGCTGAGTATCAAGGTACGAAGCGGGGAGCCGTGAAACCGAGCACAGATATCGGAAGCTAAACAGAAGGGGGAGGGAGCCGCCGTGTCAGGGCGCCGGGAAGCGGTAGCCACCTGCAAGGGGGAGCGGACAGACCGCGGACCCGCACGCTTGAGACAGCAGGCTGAGAAGGGAGCTCCGGGAGCGCACGCGGGACGGCTGGCGGTTGGCGGGCCACCTGCACGGGGGAGCAGGCGGACTCGCGGACAGCACCCGTGAGACACCAGACTGAGACGGGGAGCTCCGGGAGCCCGCGCGGGGCGGCTGGCGGCGGGCGGGGTTGGAAACACAAAGGACAGAGACGTGCCGGCCCTGGAAGTGAGGGCTGGGACGCCGGGTGTGGGGCGCACAGCCCGGGATGCTGCAGGGTTGAGCAGCACCAACAGAAACAGAGTTAAAGTGGCCAGAACATCAGTGGAGAACGATCCGCGATCCCTCTGTTCTGAGACAGAGGCTGAATTTCAGCCGCTGCTGCTCTCTCAGAAGAGGCATAGCAAACCGCCAGGGAAAGCCGCCAGAGAACAAAAGCCCGGAAATACCGGCTCACAGGGTGCCCATCCCCATCCCCCCTCGCAAGGGACACAGAGACTCTACCCAAACAGGGTTTTCTGAGTACCTGCAGGCAGGCCCCTCCCCCAGAAGGCAGGCTGAAAAATCAAGAAGCCCACAACCCGGAGCGCCTGAGTGGCGCAGTCACCAAGCACCTGTCTTCGGATTAGGGTGTGATCACAACGCTCCGTAAGGAGTCCTTCATCGGGCTTCTCCACCGGGAACCTGCTTCTTCCTCTCCCACTCCTCTGCTTGGGTTCCCTTTCTTGCTGACTGTCTCTCTCTCTCTCAAATAAATAAATAAACTCTTTAAGGAAGAAGCCCACATCCCTAAGATCTCTATAAAACAAGGGCGCACGGCCTGGGTCCCAGTCAACACTTGGGCTCTGGACAACCCTGCAATCTCTCTTCATCAGAATGACGAGAAGGAGAAGTCCCCCCCAGCAAAGAAAAGATAATGAGTCTGTGGCCTCTGCCACAGAATTGGCCTCGGCCACAGAATTAATACATATGGATGTATCCCAATTATCAGAAATGGAATTCAGAGCAACAATGGTCAAGATGATGAGTAAACTTGAAAAAAGCATCAGAGAAAGCGTTGCTGAGAATATAGAATCCCTAAGGGCAGAAATGAGAGCGAATCTGACAGAAATTAAAAATTCTATGAGCCAAATGCAGTCAAAACTAGAGGCTCTGACGGCCAGGGTCACCGAGGCAGAGGAACGCGTTAGCGAATTGGAGGATGGGTTAGTAGAAGAAAAAACGAAAATAGAAGCTGGTCTTAAAAAAATCCACGCCCACGAATGTAGATTACGGGAGATTACTGACTCTATGAAACGATCCAATGTCAGAATCATCGGCATCCCTGAAGGGGTGGAGAAAAACAGAGGTCTAGAAGAGATATTTGAACAAATTGTAGCTGAAAACTTCCCTAATCTAGCAAGGGAAACAAGCATTCGTGTCCAAGAGGCAGAGAGGACCCCATCCAAGCTCAACCAGGACAAACCTACGCCACGGCATGTCATAGTGCAATTCGCAAATATTAGATCCAAGGATACAGTATTGAAAGCGGCCAGGGCAAAGAAATTTCTCACGTACCAAGGCAAAGGTATCAGGATTACGTCAGACCTGTCTACAGAGACCTGGAATGAGAGAAAGGCTTGGGGGGGCATTTTTAAAGCTCTTTCAGAGAAAAACATGCAGCCAAGGATCCTTTATCCAGCAAAGCTGTCATTCAGAATTGATGGAGAAATAAAGACGTTCCAAAATCGCCAATCATTAACCAATTTCGTAACCACGAAACCAGCCCTACAGGAGATATTAAGGGGGGCTCTATAAAGGTAAAAAGGCCCCAAGAGTGATACAGAGCAGCAAGTCACAACCGATACAAAGACTTTAAAGAGAAATGGCATCATTAAAATCATATCTGTCAATAATCTCTATCAATCTAAATGGCTTAAACTCTCCCATAAAACGCCACAGGGTTGCAGATTGGATAAAAAGACATGACCCATCCATTTGCTGTCTACAAGAGACTCATTTTGAACCCAAAGATGCATTCAGACTTAGAGTAAGGGGATGGAGTACCATCTTCCACGCAAATGGACCTCAAAAGAAAGCTGGAGTAGCAATTCTCATATCAGATAGACTGGATTTTAAACTAGAGGCCATAGAGAGAGATACAGAAGGGCACTATATTATTCTTAAAGGAAGTATTCAACAAGTGGATATGACAATTATTAATATATATGCCCCCAACAGGGGAGCAGCAAGATACACAAGCCAACTCTTAACCAAAATAAAGAGACATATAGATAAGAACACAGTAATAGTAGGGGACCTCAACACCCCACTATCAGAAATAGACAGAACACCCTGGCAAAAACTAAGCAAAGAATCAAAGGCTTTGAATGCCATACTCGACGAGTTGGACCTCATAGATATATATAGAACACTACACCCCAGAACCAAAGAATACTCATTCTATTCAAATGCCCATGGAACATTCTCAAGAATAGATCATGCTCTGGGACACAAAACAGGTCTCAGCCAATACCAAAAGATTGAAATTATCCCCTGCATATTCTCAGACCACAACGCTCTGAAATTGGAACTCAACCACAAGGAAAAACCTGGAAGAAACTCAAACACTTGGAGGCTAAGAACCATCCTGCTCAAGAATGACTCGATAAACCAGGAAATCAAAAAACAAATTAAACAATTTATGGAGACCAACGAGAATGAATACACAACGGTCCAAAACCTATGGGATACTGCAAAGGCAGTCCTAAGGGGGAAATACATAGCCATCCAAGCCTCACTCAAAAGAATAGAAAAATCTAAAATGCAGTTTCTATATTCTCACCTCAAGAAACTGGAACAGCAACAGAGGGACAGGCCTAACCCACTGACAAGGAAGGAGTTGACCAAGATTAGAGCAGAAATCAATGAATTAGAGACCAGAACCACAGTAGAGCAGATCAACAGGACTAGAAGCTGGTTCTTTGAGAGAATCCATAAAATTGATAGACCACTGGCAAAACTTGTCCAAAAACAAAGAGAAAGGACTGAGATTATTAAAATTATGACTGAAAAGGGAGAGGTCACGACCAGCACCATTGAAATTGCAAGGATTATTAGAAACTTTTATCAACAGCTATATGCCAAAAAACTAAACAATCTGGAAGAGATGGAGGCCTTCCTGGAAACCTATAAACTACCAAGACTGAAACAGGAAGAAATAGATTTCTTAAATAGGCCAATTAACTATGAAGAAATTGAGTCAGTGATAAACAACCTTCCAAATAATAAAACTCCAGGCCCAGACGGTTTTCCTGGGGAATTCTACCAAACATTCAAAGAAGAAATAATACCTATTCTCCTAAAGCTATTTCAAAAAATAGAAACAGAAGGAAAGCTACCAAACTCATTCTATGAGGCTAATATTACCTTGATCCCCAAACCAGGCAAAGACCCCCTCAAAAAGGAGAATTACAGACCGATTTCTCTAATGAATATGGATGCCAAAATCCTCAACAAGATCCTTGCTAATAGAATCCAACAGTACATTAAAAGGATTATCCATCATGACCAAGTGGGATTCATACCTGGGATGCAAGCATGGTTCAACACTCGCAAATCAATCAATGTGATACATCATATCAACAAGAAAAGACTCAAGAACCATATGATCCTCTCAATTGATGCAGAAAAAGCATTTGACAAAATACAGCATCCTTTCCTGATTAAAACCCTTCAGAGTGTAGGAATAGAGGGTACATTTCTCAATCTCATAAAAGCCATCTATGAAAAGCCTACTGCAAGCATTATTCTCAATGGGGAAAAGCTGGAAGCCTTTCCCTTAAGATCAGGAACACGACAAGGATGCCCACTCTCGCCACTATTATTCAACATAGTACTAGAAGTCCTTGCAACAGCAATCAGAAGACAAAAAGGGATCAAAGGTATCCAAATCGGCAAAGAAGAAGTCAAACTGTCTCTCTTTGCAGATGACATGATACTCTATATGGAAAACCCAAAGGAATCCACTCCCAAACTATTAGAAGTTATAGAACAATTCAGTAAGGTGGCAGGATACAAAATCAATGCCCAGAAATCAGTTGCATTTCTATACACGAATAACGAGACTGAAGAAAGAGAAATTAGGGAATCCATCCCATTTACAATAACACCAAAAACCATACGTTACCTTGGAATTAACTTAACCAGAGACGTAAAGGACCTATATCCTAGAAACTATAGATCACTTTTGAAAGATATTGAGGAAGACATAAAAAGATGGAAAAATATTCCATGCTCATGGATTGGAAGAATTAACATAGTTAAAATGTCCATACTACCCAGAGCAATCTACACTTTCAATGCTATCCCGATCAAAATACCGAGGACATTTTTCAAAGAACTGGAACAAATAGTCCTTAAATTTGTATGGAACCAGAAAAGGCCCCGAATCTCCAAGGAACTGTTGAAAAGGAAAAACAAAGCTGGGGGCATCACAATGCCGGATTTCGAGCTGTACTACAAAGCTGTGATCACAAAGACAGCATGGTACTGGCACAAAAACAGACACATCGACCAATGGAACAGAATAGAGAACCCAGAAATGGACCCTCGGCTCTTTGGGCAACTAATCTTTGATAAAGCAGGAAAAAACATCCGGTGGAAAAAAGACAGTCTCTTCAATAAATGGTGCTGGGAAAATTGGACAGCTACATGCAAAAGAATGAAACTTGACCACTCTCTCACACCATACACAAAAATAAACTCCAAATGGATGAAAGACCTCAATGTGAGACAGGAATCCATCAAAATTCTAGAGGAGAACATAGGCAACAACTTCTATGACATCGGCCAGAGCAACCTTTTTCACGACACATCTCCAAAGGCAAGAGAAATAAAAGATAAAATGAACTTATGGGACTTTATCAGGATAAAGAGCTTCTGCACAGCCAAGGAAACAGTCAAAAAAACTAAGAGACAGCCCACGGAATGGGAGAATATATTTGCAAAGGACACCACAGATAAAGGACTGGTATCCAAGATCTACAAAGAACTTCTCAAACTCAATACACGAGAAACAAATAAACAAATCATAAAATGGGCAGAAGATATGAACAGACACTTTTCCAATGAAGACATACAAATGGCTAACAGACACATGAAAAAATGTTCAAAATCATTAGCCATCAGGGAAATTCAAATCAAAACCACACTGAGATACCACCTTACGCCAGTTAGAATGGCAAAGATAGACAAGGCAAGAAACAACAATTGTTGGAGAGGATGTGGAGAAAGGGGATCCCTCCTACATTGTTGGTGGGAATGCAAGTTGGTACAGCCACTCTGGAAAACAGTGTGGAGGTCCCTTAAAAAGTTAAAAATTGAACTACCCTATGACCCAGCCATTGCACTACTGGGTGTTTACCCCAAAGATACAGACGTAGTAAAGAGAAGGGCCATATGCACCCCAATGTTCATAGCTGCATTGTCCACAATAGCCAAATCATGGAAGGAGCCGAGATGCCCTTCAACAGATGACTGGATTAAGAAGCTGTGGTCCATATATACAATGGAATATTACTCAGCTATCAGAAAGAACGAATTCTCAACATTAGCTGCAACATGGACGGCACTGGAGGAGATAATGCTAAGTGAAATAAGTCAAGCAGAGAAAGACAATTATCATATGATTTCTCTCATCTATGGAACATAAGATCTAGGATTATCGGTAGGGGAAGAAAGGGATAAAGAAAAGGGGGGGAATCAGAAGGGGGAATGAAACATGAGAGACTGTGGACTATGAGAAACAAACTGAAGACTTCAGAGGGGAGGGGGTTGGGGGAATGGGATAGTCTGGTGATGGGTAGTAAGGAGGGCACGTATTGCATGGTGCACTGGGTGTTATATGCAACTAATGAAGCATCGAACTTTACATCGGAATCCGGGGATGTACTGTATGGTGATTAACATAATATAATAAAAAAAATCATTAAAATAAAAAATTTAAAAAATTAAATAAATAAAAAATAAAAAGTTTCTGCACAGCGTAAGACACAATTAACAGAGTAAAGAGACAATTTACAAAAGGAAAATATAGGCAAATCATATTCTGGATAAGAGATTAATCTCATTCATCTCCAAAATGTATTGAAAAAGCCTACAACTCAAGAGCAAAAAAAAAAAAAATCTTATAACCCATTAAAAAATAGGCTAAGGACTTGAATAGACATTTATCCAAAGACAACAAACAAATGGCAAGCAATATGAAAAAATGCTCAGCAACACTAGTCATCAGGGAAATGCAAATCAAAACCACAATGAGGTATCACTTCACACCTGTCAGCATGGTTATTATTAAAAAATAGAAGACAAATGTTGAGGATGTGGAGCAATTGCAATCCTTACATATTGTTGTTAGGAATGCAAAACGCTGCAGCCACTATGGAAAACAATACAGAGATTCCACCCCCACCCCTTCTTGGCCAAAAACATAGAACCAGCATATGATCCAGCAATTCCATTTCTGTGTATATACACATGAGAATGAAAATCAAAGGCTCAGAAAGATATATGTATTCCCATGTTCACTGAAGCACTATTCAAAATAGCCACGATGTTGAAAAACCAAAATGTCCATCAAAAGATGAAAGGTTAAAGAAAATACAATGTATACATATAACACACATACACACACATCATATACAATATATATATACACTCACCATATACAAAATATATATACACACTATATATATATATCGTATATATACACACCATATATATATATACACACACACTATATATGCATACCATATATATATATACGCTATATATATTTTATATATATATACACACACCATATATATATACACACATCATATATATAATGTCCTTGGGGTTCATTCATGTCTTCATATATTTCCTTCTTTTTAAAGGCTAAATAGTATTGCATTGGGTGTGTGTGTGTGTGTATAGTATTGTATATATTTTATATATTGTACATATATTGTATTTGTTGTATATATTGTATTGTACATATATTTTTATTGTATATATATGGTGTATATATATTGTATTATGTATATACTATACATACATATGTGTATAAATACTATATATACTATATATATGGTGTGTGTATATACACAATATATATACACACTGTGTATGTATACATGGTGTGTTTATATATAGTGCATATATATACTATATATACAATGTGTGTGTGTATATATATATATATGTTGTGTGTGTGTGTGTATACACAATGCAATACTATTAAGATTTTAAAAAGAAGGAAATTTTGCAATATGGGAAAACAAGAATGAACCTTGAGGAAATTATGCTAAGTGACATAAGCCAGTCACAGAAAAGCAAATGTTGCAGGATTTCACTTATATGAGGCATCTAAAATAATCAAGGTCATAGAATCAGAAGTGGGAGTTGGTTTCCAGCAGTTGGGGGAAGGGGATAACAGGTAGTTACTATTCCATGGAGAGAAAGAGTTATTAAGTTAAGTGAGATGAGTAAGATATAGAGATCTGAGGCACAACATGGTACCTACAGTCAATAATTCATATTGTACTTTCAAAAACTTAAGAGGGTAGATCTCATATTAAGTGTTTTCATGAAAATAAAATAAAATTTTAAATAGAATAGAATAAAATAGAATAGTAAATTTAAAATAAAATAAAATAAAAATGTATATTCTAGGTGTTTCGTTTGTCTCACCCCTACTTCAATCCCAGTTTCCACTAGCCGGGAAGCCACCAATTCTGCACTCAAGAGCTCTGCATGAAGTCGATATTGACACTTAAGGTTTTACTTACTTGTGGTACTGGTTTAACAGGTCTGGCCATTAAGCCTCCAACATACACAGTGTTGGGAAGCAGGGGCCGAGCAAACTCGAGGGCAAAGTCAGAGTTAACAAACCACAGCTCTGCTTTCTTTAGAAGATGAGACAAAACCGGCCTAGAACCTTCTGGGAAATGTTCCTTGATGGTGTTGTCAAACGTAGACTGGATTCGCCATTGCTTCATGGAGAAATCAAAGAACATCAGAAAATTCTTCACTCTGCCCCAGAAGTCCATGTGGTCAGTTAACAAAGAATGGAATACTGGAACATAAGACACAGGGTTTGGTAACCCAAGGTCCACACTGCCAAACGGAGTGGGAAGAATTGACACAAACTGCTTCCCAAGCTTCTCAGCAACCAGGAAAGAACAGAAGTCAAATGCTTCAACAAATACCAAGTCAAATTTCTCATTTTTTAAAGAATCCATGATATCACTTCTCCTTAGCAAATCACTGCACTGAATCCCCAATTGTTCCATTAACTTTACAAAGTTGTCAAATGCTTCTCTGGGAAAAAAAAAAAAAGTAAGGGCAAACAATCATTAGAGGTGTTAATTTCACAGTACATAATGGAGTCTTGGGCTACAAAGAAAATATTTCAGGTAAGTAAAACCATATCTGGCAGCAGCCCACCTATTTTACCAGTGTCCAACGAATAACTCTCCTCTGGGCACTCTGCTCTGGGTGTTTCTCCTTCCTAAAATGTTCTCACCTCCTTCCCTCCCCTTTATGCACCTAATCATATCCACCCACCATCCATGCCAATTCAAGAGCCCTCCATTTTGCAAGCCATCTCTGACCGTAGCAGACCTCATAGGTCCTTGTCTACTTGACACATTCTATGATGTTCTCTTTAACTTTTTTCTGTATACTGACTTTTTATGAGTGACTATCTTCTTTCCCAGCTTACCTGTGAAAGTAACTTGGTAGCAGAGTCCACCAATATTCATAATATAGCCCTGTTTTTTTCTTTAAATTTTGTATAGTCTACATTTGACAGATTGCTTCATACAAGGAACTTTCTGATGGTAAAAATTAGAAGCCAAATTCTAAGCTGAATATGAGATTTACATTTTTGTAGCCTATGAGGGTTGTTAAAACAAACAAAAATAAAAATCTGTTTAAACCTTCTTATTAACCTTTCCATTTCATGCTTCCTAGAGTATTCAAAGAACTAATGCTAGCATTTTACTGATACCTATTTAAGACACTGTCTATGGCACTATTCTCCTTCAATATTTTCCCACCAGTGCCTGCAAGGAAAATGACCCTTTTCACACAACATATGGGCAATAGATGGGAATGCTCCTGACCAGAGGTTACAGGTGCAGGTGCTTTGGTGACCCACGGGCCTCCTACTTGAATGAAGGACTGAGAGAATCAATGGTCCAGCAAACCTCTAACCTATACAACACTGCACCATGTCAGCCCACCTAAAAAAGGCCCACTGGTGAGAACTTGCTAGCACTATGCAGATGCCCACATACACTTTAGAATGGACTTGAAGTGACAACAGATGATTAGCTGAAATGATCTTCCATTATATTTTTAAATGATTTTACATAATGAATGACTGCTACATATTGTGGATAAATTCAAGATATGAAGTACAAATTCCTCAAAAGTAGAGCATTAATAATATTTGAAATTAAGTTAATAAATGGAACAAAATACAGGAAGGTACTGTTCTCACCATATTGCACCATATTTAACATGTGTGTACAACCAGCCTTCAAAGAAATAAAGTGGGGGAGAAGAGTCAAGACATGTACTTAAAAAAATTATGAATAACAACACAAGATTATATAGACAAAGTTTAAAATGAGCGTTTGAAATAAGATCTTATAGACAAGAGAATTTGGTCTTCTAGATTAGGTAAGGAGAAAAGCTTTATGGAAAAGGCCAGATTTTAAGACCACCTTGATGACTGAATTAAATTTTTAAGGAAAAAAAGGAGGTGGAGTTAGGCCACTATAATTAACCAAGCAAGGCACGAATATGTGTCTTTCCTTCTTATGCCAAAGATGAAGATCGTTCAATACATCCCAGGTAACAACAAAAACTTTCAGGCTAATTTCACACTGTGTATCATCAAGGCATTTGGGTTTTTAAATGAGTTAAAAAGACAGTGGCTCAAGATATGAAAAATCAATGTTCATAAACATTTTTCCATTCCTTTTTTTTTTTAGATTGTATTTATTTATTTGAAAGAGAGAGACAGAGATAGCAAGAGAGAGCACAAACAGGAAGGAGAGAGAGCACAAACAGGAAGGAGAGGGAGAAGCAGGCTCCCCGCTGAGCAGGGAGCCCGATGCAGGGCTGGATCCCAGAACCCTGGGATCATGACCTAAGCCAAAGGCAGACACTTANCCCCGCTGAGCAGGGAGCCCGATGCAGGGCTGGATCCCAGAACCCTGGGATCATGACCTAAGCCAAAGGCAGTCACTTAACCGGGGCTCCTGGGTGGCACAGCGGTTAAGAATCTGCCTTCGGCTCAGGGAGTGATCCCGGCATTCTGGGATCGAGCCCCACGTCAGGCTCCTCCGCTATGAGCCTGCTGCTTCCTCTCCCCTCCCCCTGCTTGTGTTCCCTCTCTCGCTGGCTGTCTCTCTCTCTGTCAAATGAATAAATAAAATCTTAAAAAAAAAAAAAGGCAGACACTTAACCAACTGAGCCACCCATGTGTCCCAGTATTTTTCCATTCTTGAATTTATGTGATGAGAAGAGAGGAAAAGTAAGTATAAAGTGGGGGTTCTGGTATGCTTACCAACAATGAGAAATTATGTTGTTTATCCTGCCCTCTGGGTTGCAGACAGTATATATGCAAACACTGTGGGTGAAGTGTTGCCACAAAGATCCAGAAGGAACAATCCCCCCGTGCTATACAGAAATACTTTCATGCTTTTACCAGAAGAGCCAAAGTATACAGACTGAAAGACTGAGAGTACAAAACCGATCTACTCCGTCCAACCACTGCTGCCCATCACTGATTTCCCCATCCATCCACTCATCCCACCGCCCATCTACTTTTCTTAAACTCACTCCAGGTATCCATGCATCCAACCATTTATTTGTCACTAAAATGGTCTTTCATTCAGAGAATAAAAGAAATTACCTGCCATGCAAAACTTCTGTCATATAGAAGTCAAAATATTTCTTTAATTCTTTTTCATGTTCCTCAGGTAGAAGCCAACTGATAACTTGGTATGAATTTTCCTTCTTTTCTAAATAAAAAAAAATTTAACACACCAATAAAAAATATGTAGTTATGTCATAAAACCCAGATTAATATTAGCATGATGACAATATTTTTTATTCTAAAAATTTTATATATATTTGAATGTTTGCTTTTAGAGGGGTTTTTTTTTTTGCTCGCTTTTTCATTTCTTCAATCATAAGATCTGATAATAGTTACTGAGAACCTTATAATAACTAAATTACTTTTATTCAATTTAAAGCCTTCAGGTAAAGGCATAGATATTCTTCATTTTACAGTTGAGAAAACAAAGATGAATGGAGTGTCAGATAATTTGTCAAGTTTGCATATATAGTAAGCAGTACACTTCATATTTAAATACAGTTCTTATTTTATCCCAGTTCCCCAGTCCTTTGTCTCTTAGAAAAAAAAATCATTTTTATTACTTAAAAGAGATACATGCAAAGGTTTTCATTCTGCCAAAAATATGCCAAAGGCTAAGTTAAAAACAGTCCTCTGCAGCCCTACTTCACATCCTGGCATTTCCCCCGTAACTCATGTGTAAAAAGAGTCTGACACCATTTTTGAAATTGGACTGATAACAGCTTTCAAGCTCCATCTCCCCCTTAACCTTCTGGGACATATCTTGGCAAACAGAAGCAAGCTTCAACATGCCCTCCCTTATGTGAGCAAGAGTTTCAAGCCAAGCAAGCCAGGGACCCAAGTAAGAGAATCCTCACCTCCACCCTACTCAGAAGCTTCCATAATTAGCATTTAGAGACAAAAGTATGGGTTTAGGCTTTCAGTGGCCCTGGGTCATGTGTCTCACACAAACCTGTTTTCTGTGTCAGCTTGGATTGTGCTTCTGAATCCCAGCATGAGCCGTGATTGATAGAAGGCTAGGGAGAACCCTGTGACCAATAGTTGTGTGTCTCAAGGACTGCCCCCATTATAAACAGTGCTCTGGGTAAGACTGATTCCAGTTTACAAGCCCACAGAATGGTTGAAGAAGGGTGGTCTCTATGTCATATGATGAGATTCACATCCATAAAAGTAGAAGGTGCACTAGAACCCCAGAAAATTCCTTTGCTACTGCTGCCGATTATATCTCTGTAGCTAAAAGAAAACCTTGATTAACACAGTAATGGGAAAAAGCACTGATGACACCCCCATGGAGTTAATTCAAAGAGGTCATTCAAACTCAATCTCAGGTCTCTCAAAATCACCACTAGGGAGGCCCCTAGCCTTGATGGAACATTCTGAGGAAGAAACATGTAAATACAAGCATGTTCGAAGAGACACCCTCCCCAGAGTATATGTAATAACAACAAAGGAATGGTAAAAAATGGGAAATTGCAGGGTGGGAGAGTCAGGAAAGAAATTAAAACAGAGTTCTTAGTTTTGACATATGTGTAATCTAACATTACTTAAAAAAAATTATTACAGAGAAATGACACAGATTGTGACTTTACATCAGAGGTTCTAAATTACTTTAAACACTGGATAAGATGACCAAAGAGAAACCTTAATCGTCTTGGTTAATACTGGGGGAAAATAACAGATATATCATAAGAGCTCACCAAATTTATCAAAGTATATCTGTACTCTTAGGAGTTACAAAACATTAGATAGAGGACAATTGTTCATGCCCTGTCTTAACTACTGGATTAAATATCTCATAGTCAAAAGACCCATTGGTTAAGTTATTTCATAGTGGCTATGGTTGCTCTTATGTAACAAGTCATAAAATAAAATTAAGGTTTACCACTAACAGCGTGACAAAAAGGGACTCATTGGATCTGCCAAACATATTAAAACTGTTAATACAATCAAATATGATTTAATAGAGTGCCTTCAAGAATTAAATCCCATTAAAAAGCATCTATTAACAAAGGAGTGATTATCCTCACTGGTTCTCCATTTAATAGCCTAATTTAGACTATTAAACCTGAATGAATGGTGCCTCTCAGTGGACTACTGTAACTTCACTGCCAATGTCATCATATTAGGGCTGCCATTTCTAATATTACTGAAATTACTGATTGTATCTAAGTACTAATAGACACTTTGCAAGCATAGATTTGGTAATATATTCTGTTCAATTCCTTTTTTAATTTTTAATTTTTAATAATATTTATTTTGTTGTATTAGTGACCAGACAGTACATCCCCAGTTCTTGATGCAATGTTTCATGATTCATTACTTGCATATAACACCCAGTGCACCATGCAATATGTGCCCTCCTTAATAACCATCACTGGCCTATCCCAATGCCCCACTCCCCTCCCCTCTGAAGCCCTCAGTTTGTTTCCCAGAGTCCACAGTCTCTCATGAGCCATTCCCCCTTCTGTTTACCCCCCCTTCATTCTTCCCTTCCTTCTACTACCGATCTTCCTATTTCATATGTTCCATAAATGAGTGAAACCATATGATAATTGTCTTTCTCTGCTTGACTTATTTCACTTAGCATAGTCTCCTCCAGTCCCGTCCATGTTGCTGCAAATGTTGGGTAATTGTTCTTTCTGATGGCTGAGTAATATTCCATTGTATATATGGACCACATCTTCTTAATCCAGTCATCTGTTGAAGGGCATCTCGGCTCCTTCCACGATTTAGCTATTGTGGACAATGCAGCTATGAACATTGGGGTGCATATGGCCCTTCTCTTCACTACGTCTGTATCTTTGGGGTAAATACCAGGTAGTGCAATGGCTGGGTCATAGGGTAGCTCAATTTTTATCTTTTTAAGGGACCTCCACGCTGTTTTCCCAAGTGGCTGTACCAACTTGCATTCCCACCAACAGTGTAAGAGGGTTCCCCTTTCTCTATATCCTCTCCAACATTTGTTGTTTCCGGCCTTGTCGATTTTTGCCATTCTAACTGGCGTAAGGTGGTATCTCAATGCGGTTTTGATTTGAATTTCNTAAGGTGGTATCTCAATGCGGTTTTGATTTGAATTTCCCTGATGGCTAATGATTTTGAACATTTTTTCATGTGTCTGTTAGCCATTTGTATGTCTTCATTGGAAAAGTGTCTGTTCATATCCTCTGCCAATTTTTTGATTTGATTACTTGATTCCCATGTATTGAGTTTGAGAAGTTCTTTGTAGATCTTGGATACCAGTAATTTATATGTGGTGTCCTTTGCAAATATATTCTCCCATTCCGTGGGCTGTCTCTTAGTTTTTTTGACTGTTTCCTTGGCTGTGCAGAAGCTCTTTATCCTGATAAAGTCCCATAAGTTCATTTTATCTTTTATTTCTCTTGCCTTTGGCGATGTGTCGTGAAAAAGGTTGCTCTGGCCGATGTCATAGAAGTTGTTGCCTATGTTCTCCTCTAGAATTTTGATGGATTCCTGTCTCACATTGAGGTCTTTCATCCATTTGGAGTTTATTTTTGTGTATGGTGTGAGAGAGTGGTCAAGTTTCATTCTTTTGCATGTAGCTGTCCAATTTTCCCAGCACCATTTATTGAAGAGACTGTCTTTTTTCCACCGGATGTTTTTTCCTGCTTTATCAAAGATTAGTTGCCCAAAGAGCCGAGGGTCCATTTCTGGGTTCTCTATTCTGTTCCATTGGTCGATGTGTCTGTTTTTGTGCCAGTACCATGCTGTCTTTGTGATCACAGCTTTNACTTTTTATCTTGATGAAGTCCCACAAGTTCATTTTTTCTTTTGTTTCTCTTGCCTTTGGAGATGTGTCATGAAAAAAGTTGCTGTGGCCGATGTTAAAGAGGTTGCTGC
>NC_048220.1:119657040-119695046 GCF_002007445.2 Ailuropoda melanoleuca | reverse complement strand
ATTCACATTGACAGTGTTTATTGAGAAATATGATTTTAATGATGTCATGTTTCCTATGAAGTCTTTGTTTCTATAGATTGTAAATTTCTGCTCTGTATCACTCTTGGGGCCTTTTTACTTTTATAGAACCCCCCTTAATATTTCTTGTAGGGCTGGTTTGGTAGTTATGAATTCCTTCAGTTTCTGCTGATCCTGGAAGGTCTTTATCTCTCCAACGATTCTGAATGACAGCCTTGCTGGATAAAGGATCCTTGGCTGCATGTTCTTCTCAGATAGAGCTTTGAAAATATGCTGCCAACCCTTCCTAGCCTGCCATGTCTCTGTAGACAGGTCTGACATTACTCTGATATTTTTCCCTCTGTACGTAAGGATTTTCCTCCCCCTGGCTGCTTTCAATACTGTATCCTTGGATCTAATATTGGTGAATTGCACTATGATGTGACGTGGTGTAGGTCTGTTCTCATTGACCTTGGGAGGGGTCCTCTCTGCTTCCTGGACACGAAAGCTTGTTTCCTTTGCCATTAGGGAAGTTCTCAGCTACAATTTTTTCAAATATCTCTTCTAGACCTCTCTCTTTCTCCACCCCCTCGGGGATGCCAATGATTCTGACGTTGGAATGTTTCTTGAGTCAGTAATCTCCCGTAATCTACATTCTTGAGATTGGATTTTTTTGAGCCAAGTTTTTCTTTTAACCTCTCTTCTACTGTCCCATCCTCCAATTCTGCCTCACTTACCCTGGCTGTCAGAGCGTCTAGTTTAGACTGCATTTGATTCATAGCATTTTAATTTCTGCCAGACTCGCTCTCATTTCTGCCCTTAGAGATTCTATATTCTCACTAATATTTTCATTAATAGTTTTTTCAAGCCTACACATCATCTTGACCATTGTAACTCTGAAGTCCATTTCTGACAATTTGGTTATATCCATATCTATCAGTTCTGTGGCAGAGGCCACAGACTCATTATCTTTTCTTTGCTTATCTTTTCTTTGCTGGGGGGGGGGATTTCTCCTTCTCGTCATTCTGATGAGGAGAAGTTGTGGGGATGCCCAGAGCACAAGTTATTCACCAGGACACAGGCAGTGTGCACTTGTTTTATAGGGACTTCCTGATTTTTCAGCCTGCCTTCTGGGCGAGGGGCCTGCCGTGCTGATATTCAGGAAACCCTGTTTGGGTAGAGTTGCCCCGTCCCCTGAGAGGGGGGATAGGGATGGGCACAATGTGAGCTGGTATTTCTGGGCTTTTGTTCTCTGGTGGCTTTCCCTGGTGGTTTTCTGTGCCTCTTCTGAGAGTCAGAGCAGCAGTGGCCATAATAGCCTAGCCTCTGTCTCAGAACAGAGAGATTGCAGTTCACTCTCCACTGAGCTCTCTTGGCCACTTTAACTCTGTTTCTATCGGTGCTGCTAAAAACCCTGCAGCGACCCGGGATGTGCGCCCCACAGCCTGTGCCCCAGCCCTCACTTCCAGGGCCGGCACATCTCTGTCCTTTGTGCTTCTAAAACTGCCTGCCATCCCCGGTTCCCACGCCCGCTCCCAAGCTCCCGAGCTCCTTGTTTCAGTATGGTTCGTGTGCGCTCTGGAGCACCGGTTTTCAGTCTGGTTGCATGCACACCCGAGCTCTTGGTTTCAGTCTCGTTTGAGTGTATGCTCCGGAGCTCCGGTTTTCAGTTTGGACATGCACATGCTCCCGGGATCACTGTCTCAGTCTGCTCTCTCACAGATGCTGGTCTGCGAGTCCAGCCCGCTCCCCAGTGCAAGTCGCTACTGCTTCCTGGTGCCTGAGTGCGGAGGTTCCCTCCCCCTCCCATTTATCTTCCTATATCTGTGTGCGATTCACAGCTACCCATTTCGTACCTCAATACTCAGCGCTGGAGATGTTCATTTGTCGAGATCCAGGTGTATCTTCCTGCATCTCAGGTTGATTCTGTGGGATTTCAGGATGGTCTGGTAGATATCCAGCTTGACTCAGGACCAGCTGAGAAAGGGTCTCCTACTGCTCCACCATCTTTTCTCCTCCTTGCAGGAAGTGGTCGCTTTTCTGTTCATAGAGTTTCTGCTACTCTTTTCTTCATTCTCCAGTTGTGTTCATAGGTATTCAGAATGGTTTGGTAGTTCTCTCACTGAATTACCTGGGACCAGATGAACTTTAGGTCTCCTGCTCCTCCGTCATCTTGGAACGCTGAGCTGGAGCTCCTCTGCCAACTTGGAATGCTGAGCTGGAGCTCAACTCCTGTTTTAAACTGGGTTCCTTTCAGAAAGTGGTCGCTTTTCTGTTCATAGAGTTGCTGCTATTCTTTTCTTCATTCTCCAGTTGAGTTTGTAGGTGTTCAAAATGGTCTGATAGCTATCTAGCTGAATTCCTGGGACCAGACGAAGTTTAAGCCTCTTGCTCCTCTGCCATCTTGGACTCCTCTCCCTATTCTGTTCAATTCCTATTTCCACAAGCTCTCAGCTGCAGTGTCTCTTCACCTTCATCTTGGCAAGACACAAATCACTTGTAACTGGCTTCACATGGACTACCTCAACAGCCCTGCTCACAAGCTTTGCCAGCAAGATCTTAACCACCTTCAACTTTCTCTAGAAGCACATGTGTGACACTGCATGGAGGACAGCCTCCTTTCACAGAGATTCATCCAGCTCACGCATGCAGGACACAAACATTCACACAGGAGCTCACAGGAGGGATGTGCTGCTGCCCCACACAAAGCACAAGCCATGGCACCTCAGCTGAATCCCTGAGAACAATTGCTTGTCAGTGGAAGGTCTTTCCACCCCTGATGCTGTCAAACACCTATTACAGTTCCATTTCCAGCATGAGAGTATATGGAGCTTTCCTGGACCTACTTTCAAAAGAGGAACTGGTGAAAATTTTTTATATGAATGAAATATATGAAAATTGTATTATACATGCACATATATATGTGTATGTATATTTTCACATATATATTCAACTATATAAATATACATAAAATTCTGAAAAGAAATAATAAGTCAAAATGCAGTGGGGAAGTTTCTGCTAAGATGGTGGAGCACCAGGAATCTGTCTCCTGACCTAAACAACAATTCCACTGGCAGAATTTGTCTGAAATAACTATTTTGGAACTCTGCAGTCAATTGATGGTTTCCAACTACCAGGGGAAAGTCTTTAACTGTAAACCGCAAATAATTTCAGTCAATCTCAGCTCTTTTCACAGTAGCAACTACCTATCCCCTACCCCTCAGTTTCTAAGAAGAAAGCTGTATAAATGTGTTCATAGAGCAGCTTGTACACAAGTTTCAAGAGCCTGAGTGGGCAAAAATGACCTTCTTCAAATATCAAGTGTCTGAGCTCTGATTGCTGACTGCTGCTTCTGAGCACAGGCATACAGACAAAGAAGTCAGCAGCAACATTTTTGCATCCCACTTTATTGTTGCAACCACATCCCTCTCTAGCTGAATGAACTTCAAGGGGTCTTAAAAGACTGATGTCCCTTTTCCCCCTCATTTTTCTCATTTTCTACTTTTGGGAGGGAAACATTAAAGACTGGGACATTGTTGGGGCACCTGGGTGGCACAGCGGTTAAGCATCTGCCTTCGGCTCAGGGCGTGATCCCGGCATTCTGGGATCGAGCCCCACAACAGGCTCCTCCACTATGAGCCTGCTTCTTCCTCTCCCACTCCCCCTGCTTGTGTTCCCTCTCTTGCTGGCTGTCTCTATCTCTGTCAAATAAATAAATAAAATCTTAAAAAAAAAAAAAGACTGGGACATTGTAAAACAACTACATATATCAGAAAAATTAGAAAGTGTCCATTCATGCCCAGGAAAAGGCTCAGAAAAGACCTAAGAATACTGAAGTTTGCACTTCACATTGATCCTTACCACAAGGGCAGCCTAGATCAATTTTAAAAAATGAACAAAATTTATAACAAAAATCTGCAAACCCTAGAGAAAGGAGGAGAGTCTCACCTCCATAAATAGCACATTATCAGATTCAAGTGGTCAGTTTTCAACAAAAATTACCACACACCGAGAAACAGAAACTAAGGTTTATTCAGAGGAAAAAAAACTCATAGGAAAAAAACTGTCCCTGAGAAAGACCTGATGGCAGATATACTAGATGATGACTTAAAAATAACTGCTTAAAAGTCCTCAGAGAACTAAAGAAAGATGTGGAGAAGGTCAAGGAAAAAGTGTATGCAAAACAGAAATGTCAATAAAGGCATAGAAAATCTAAAAAGAAACCAGAAACAAAATCTAGAACTGAAAAAAGCAATAAATAAAATGAAAATTTCACTAGAGGGATTCAAAGGCATATTTGAGCAAGTGGAAGAAATAATCTGTGAACCTGAAGATAAGACATTGGAAATGATCAAGTGTGAAGAACAGAAAGTGAAAAAATTGAAGAAAAGAACACAGCCTAAGGGACCAACATAAGTATTGTGGATTCACAAGGAAAAGAGAGAAAGAAAGGGATAGAGAGAACATTTTAAGTAATAATGGCTGAAGATCTCCCAAATGAATGAAAGATATGAGTAAAAGAATCCAGGAAACTCAACAAACTCCAAGGAAAATGAACTCAGACACTCACATCAGGACACATCATAATCAAAATTTAGAAAGAGAATATTAAAAGCAGCAAGAGAAAAATGACTCATCACATACAAGTGTTTGTCAATGATATTATCAATAGATTTCTAATCAGAAATTTTGGAGGCCAAAAAAAAAAAATTGGAGTCCAGAAGACAGTGGCCCAATATACCCAAAATGCTAAAAGAAGGGATGCCTGGGTGGCTTAGTGAGTTAATCATCCAACTCTTGGTTTCAGCTAAGGTCATGATCTCAGGGTTGTGAGATTGAGACCTGTGTTGGGCTCCGTGCACAGTGGGGAGCCTGTTTGAGATTCTCCACCACTTCCTCCCCCTTTGCCCCTCCCCCTACTCACACTCTCCTTCTCTTTCTCTCAAATAAATAGGTAAATAACACCTTTTTAAAAAAATCCTAAAAGAAAAGAACAATCAACAAAAAAATCTTATATCCAGCAAAAGTGCCCATCAAAAGTCACGGAGAATTAAGACAATCCAAGATAAACAAAACTAAGGGATTTTGTTACCACTAGATCTGCCCTGGGAGGAATACTCAAGGAGGTTCTACAGGGAAAAATGAAAGGACACCAGAGAGTAACTCAAAGGTGTATGAAGAAATAAAGACTTTAAAAAGGTAAATGAATGGGCAGTTGTAAAAGCTACTGTTATTGTAACAATGGCTTATAACTACTTTTTTGTTTTCTACATTATTTAAGAGACTAGTACATTAAAAAAAATTATTAGTTTAAAAACTACTACCACATTATTTGGACTTTGTTTGGAGCTTCATTCAAATTTTCTACATAATTTAAGATACTAGTACATTTAAATTAATGACAGATTATGTTTGGGGGCACACAATGTATAAAAATGTAATTTTGTGACATCAACTAACCAAAAAGGTTGGGGTTGAAGGCATAAAGGAGCATCATGGCTGGCATAAATAAAATCTGGATGTCACAGAGTTAGAAGGTTAAATGAAATCCCCATTGTAACCACACACATGAAATAGCTGTAGAATATACAAAAAAGACAACGAGAAAAGAATTTAATGTTTTGCAAGGAATCAACTAAACACAAAAGAAACGGTGATACAGAAAGTGAGGGACAAAGAAGCTATAAGGCATAGAGCAAACAAATATTAAAAGGACAGAAGTAAGTCTCTCCTTAGTAATTACATTAAACGTAAATGGATTAAACTCTCCAATCAAAAGACAGAGAACGGCAGAATGAATAAAAACACATGATCCCATTGTAATATCTTCATATGGTGACAGATCATGTATACACTTGTGGCAAGCATAGCATAACATATACAGTTGTCAAATCGCTATGTTGTACACCTGAAACAAATGTAATGTTGTGTGTCACTCTACTTCAATAAAGAATAATGATTTAAAAAATTTAAAAAAAATAGAGTTAACAATGGGGGGCAGAAGGTGTGGGGTGGTGGAACTTAATGTAATATCTTTACTATTTTCCTGTAAACCTATAATTATTCCAAAAACAAATGTATTAAAAAAATAAAAAGGCCACAGACATACACACAAAGAAAAGCACAATCCAACTATATTCTGTCTACAAGAAACTCCCTTTAGATCCAATGACACAGATAGACCGAAAGGGAAATGATGGAAAAAGATATTCCATGCAAGTAATAACCAAAATAATCAGAAGCAGATAAGCGAATATCAAACACAACAGATTTGAAATTAAAAAATATTGCAAGAGACAAAGAAAAACAGTATATATTAATAAAAGGTTCAATATAGCAAGAAGACATAACAATTATAAACATATATGCACCTAATAAGATACCATCAAAATGTCTAAAACAAAAACTGACAGAATTGAAGGAGAAATAGCTCTATAATAATCATTGGAAATTTCATACTCCACTCTAAATAATGGATAAACTAACCAGAAAGAAGATCAGCAAAGAAATAGAACACTTAAACACATTGATCCACTAGATGTAACAGACATACAGAATACTCTACCCAATAACAACAGCAAACACATTCTTCTCAAGGGTACATGGGACATTTTCCAGCAGAGATCATATGGTGAGCCACAAGTAAGTCTCAATAGATTTTAAAAGATAGATATCATGCAACATATTTTTTCTGATCACAACAGTTTGAAGCTAGAAATCAACAGAAGGAAAACCAGAAAATTCATAAATCATGGAAATTAAACAACACCTTTTATATAAGCAATGTATTAAAAAGAAATCACAAGGGAAATAAAAAAATACTTGAGACAAATGAAAATGAAAACACAACATACAAAACTTAAGGAATACACCAAGCAGTACTTAGAAGGAAATTTAAAGCTGTAAATGCCTATGTTAAAAAAAAAAAAAAAGCTCTCAAAAAAAAATTCTCAAATCAATAATCTATTCTGCCACCTTAAGATACTGGGGAAAGTGTACTAAATCTAAAATGAACAGATGTTAGAATTAATAAAGGGGGAAATTAATAAAATTGGAAATAGAAAAACAATATGAAAGCAACGAAACCAAAGCGAGTACTTTGAAAAGATCAAGGAAATTCACAAACAAGACAGAAAGATGCAAATTACAAGAACCAAAAATGAAAGAAGGAGCGCCACTAATGACCACGCAGAAATATAAAGGACTATAAAAGAATTCTAAGAACTTTAGATGCAATAAATTAGAACACAGATGATATAGACAAATTCTTGGAAAGACATAAACTACCGAAGTTAACTTAAGGAGAAATAAACATTCTGAACAGACTTATAAAGAGTAAAGGCTGCCCCATTTAGGTAAATCTCAGAGTTTATAGATCAATAATAATGTATGGAGGCTTCCTTAAAATGAAATGACACTCAGTTACAGAGGTAAACTATGCAGATATGGCATTGTGGAGGCCGGGTCTACACAGCCTAATAAGATATCCAGCATTTAACATAAAACACACACATACATTTTTCCCATCTTTTCAATAAGACATTGTTTATCTTTTCCTGGGATAGAGAAATTTAATAATTACCAAACAAACATACTTGGGATTAAATAATCTCCTCCATAAAGCAGCATGGTGACATTATGGCCATGATCTTGAAGAATCTGAGATACCCGGTCCACAAGTAGATAATGGCTTCCACCTGGAAACAATACAAAATTTCATTTTTGTAAAGGTGAGAACAGAGAGTCTGAAATTGATATTGGGGATTGGAAATCCAGGGTAAGACAGCAGGGAGCTGATGGTCAGTAGAAGAAAATGAGTTTCTTTTGGATAAGCCCCAGACTAGATACCCACATTCCTTCTGACCCATTCTTGACATGTAGCAATCTTACATGAAAGATTCCCTTTCTGCATTTCAAGGTCTCGGTGCCAGTGTGATGGGCTTCTTTATGCTTAGGCCTGAAGGAGCTCCTGATCCTCAGTACATGTTGCAATTTAGGCAGGCTTTATGAAGATACGGTGTCCTAAAGAAGTAACTATTTGGTAGAAATTTTGGCACAGTGCTATGTATGTGAGAATGAAGGGTTTCTAAGGGAAAATCAAACAGAGTTATTTCTGGGATCCTTTATGTTAACGTGGAAGCCAGAAACATGGGAACATCAATAACAGTCCAAGAAACAGCCACGGAAGTGGAAGGGGATTAGAGCCACTGCTCAGAGTCCAAATCCTTCAGATTCAAATGTATTTGGCAAGAGCTTCTTCAGTTGGGTCCTGCCCCTTGTTGAATGTGAAATGAAGGCATGCAGGGTAGCTGTGGGCCCTTGGAGTAGAACTGCAGGATCCCGTACGCATGATTGACGGGGACATCACCCATCCAACAAAAATCCTGGGATCCTAAGGAAATAGAAACTCGATCATCTGGGGAGGTACAGGCTCTATCACACGAATGTCTACAGCCATGTGATATCACAGAGCTTTTTCTTGAATTTATGGGTCAAGGATTAGAATTTAACCACATTGGGAAGTGGGGGTTATATAGAAGATAAAGATCTCACGATGACTGGGTCAGCAGAGAGGGACGTCGGACTACAGTAATGGGGTGTATCTGTGGAAACTACTCTAGTTTTTTGTATCTGTACTTGCGTTGCCTGAGATATCACAGATTATGGAAAACACAAACCCCTACCCCCTAAGACCGCCTGCTCTGGCTCACGATCAACCCATGGAAGAAATGGATACAGGGGAGAAGCCAACCCGCAGGGGCAGCCAGTCCTGAGGGTCTGGGTGAGCCCAGTGCATTCTGGGCGGGAGACGGGGCTTCCAGCCCCTCCAAACCACATCTGCTGCCTCTCAGGAGGACATGTACTTTCAGGAGATGAGAAAGTTCTTTTTTTTCTGTTGCTTCTAACCATCATTTAAAAAAATAGATTTAAAATAGAAATCAAGGTTTTTTAAATACGTATTTTTAGGAATCCCTACTATAAAGAGTAGGGTTTGGGGAAGAGGACAGGTTTGAGGAAAGAAACAGTGAGTAAAGTCAGGTGTGTCCATCAGGGAGGTCTGATGTGCTCTTGCAAAAGGCCCCTCACTCCCCTGACCCTCAGCTTCCCTGTCAGGAAATAAAAGAGGGGTGCCCAATTAGATGAACGCTGTGGTTTCTTCCAGCTCTAGGATCCCCAGATTCATAGGGATCTAAAAGAGAGCCTGGGAGCCCCCTATCCTTTCACAATGGATCCAAAAACTTCTTGGGGAAACTCCATCCTATGATGCCTCCTTATCCTGATAAAGGTACCTGTTCCCCTTCTGTTCCCTTTGGGGCAAAAGTAAAGGAAATAAACCCGAGTTCATGCAGAATTCACTGTTTCACTGTCCTTTAAAACCTTCCAGCAGTAAGGGTGAAAAGAGAGCGGGGCTCTCAAGAACTTGATTGTCCTGGGGCCCCCTCCTCTGCCCTGTCAGTTCTCCAGGTGTCCTATTAATGACACATTTCCAGTCTGTGCAGCTGCCCTAGGAACCCCTGTCCTTGGCCTCCAAAAGCCTGAAACTGACCTCACCTTCCACTTTCTACTGGCAACTACTCCACACCCCCCAGACTTTTAGACAAAGTCCCCTCCACACCCTGGAGTAGGCGGCTCTAGCTCAAGGTCTCCGGGTAGGCCCCGGATCTAAATTCTGGCCGCAGCTGTGCACAAAGCGAAGCACCTCCAGAGCAAATAAAAAGAGGACAGGGAACTGCTGTTTTCTCCAGAACTGACTTCCCCAGCCCAGCAGTGGGGCCCCTTCTCTGCCACACAGACATACCCACTTCTCCCTCCTCTAGCCTGAGACACAATCCAGTCTGGAAATCCACATGGTGTGTGCGCCTGAGCCCCGGCCCCGGGTGCCTGGGATGCAGCTCTGATTCTCCTGCCACGCACTCACCCAGTGAGGACACAGTCAGAATTTTGGCGGCTTCTGAGAGCAGGAACCCAGGCAGAAGGAAGCCGGCTAGCAGCAGCGCCCTCTGTCCGGCCATGTTCGCTCCCGTACCAGCTGTGGAGCCCAGCGCTGTGCCCAGAGGCCGGCACAGCGACCTGAGCGCCCTGGGGACACGCTGGCAGCCAAGGAAATGCGCTGGCGGGTGGATTGCGAAGAGGTGAGAGGTGGATCCCGCTGGTCTGCTATTCAGTCGCTATTCGCCCTTTGCTCCTCTCCCCGGGGTGCTCACTCCACTGCTATTATTCTGTTCTCACCCTCCCTAACCTCGGGCAGCGGGAAGGAGGGGTAAGCGCGCTCTTCTTAACCCCTCTTTGTCCTTGTAATCACCATACTCTGCGCAGAGAAGATACTCCGAACCAGGAATGCAGGGACCTTAGAAAGTTGCTTCCAAGACAGTTCCACCTCCAGGTGACTCAGACCCATCTCTATTTCAGAGAGCTTTTTCCAAATTTTCCCGCACCTAACTGCTCTTTTGGCTGCATACTGCCATCCCCAAGCCCCATTTCCCCAGGTACTTGCTTAAAATCTCTGCTAGTGTTCCTATCTCAAGATCCCAGAAGCTGATTCCCAATGGAAAATACCTACACGTATTGCTCAGTGTTTCTTTGGAAAGTAAATTAGTGGCGACAAGGGCCAGTGTCGCCTAAGAGTTACGTCCCACTGGAGGGCCAGATCTTGCCTGAAGCACTGAAACTCTAAAGGCCAGTCTAGAACCCTGAATGGGCATGACAAAATAGGACCGGGCGGTGGGCACCAAGAAGGTCTAGTCTTATAAATGCTTCAAAGTATTCATTAAAGATTTTTAAACTCTCTCAATATTATTCCATTATTTTCCTTCAAGTTCTCTCTACGTTTGTGCTATGTAGTCTTCGAGGCCATGTGATTACCTGCATACACATTCACAATTACCATCCGTTCAGGTGTTCTATCTTCCCAGTGAAAAAAATAAGCATTAGGAAGGCACCATTTAATATTAATCTAATCACATTACTTTATCTACAAACCTTATTCCAAATCCTCCAGTTGTTTGATTAATATCCTGTGTTGTGATGTGAATTTGCTGGTGCAGGAGCCAGTCCAGGATCACGCATTGCATTATCACATCTATTCATCTCCTTTCATGAGGACTGGTTCTCAGCCCTTCTTTGTCTTTCATGTCATTGATATTTTAAAGAGTACAAGCTGCTTATTTTGTACGTGGATCCCAAGTTGGGTTTGGCTGATGCTTCTCATCAGACTTCAGGTTACTAGGGAGTTTGGTGGGAATACTACAAAGGTGGTGTTGATTCCATCGCAGTGAATCACAGTGGTTAGTACATGATGTCAGATGGTCCTGTCATTAGAGATGGTAACTCTCTCTTATTTAAGGTGGTGTTCACCAAGATTCTCGACTGTAAAGCTTTTTTTTTTTTTACCCTATAATTAGGAAATAAGATGTGGGGAGACATTTTGAAACTGAAATTCTGTTCCTCATCAAGTTTCCCTCATTTTATCATCTTTTATATTTCTTACCTGATTCAAGTATTACTGTCATCATAGCAAATTAATGATTTCTTAAATCGATAGAATCCGGGAATTACCACAGCACTGGACCTGAGGTTCCAGAGCCTCACACAGAGGTCTGGGTTCTGCACTTGAGGTCTCCACAACTACATTTTTAAGAGTATGAATCTTGAGAAGGGGACTGTGGGAAGTGAAAACCACAGCATGAGCTGTGGCCCAAAGGCAGGCTCCATGTCTGACAAGCAAAGGAGGTGCTCTTCACAGGATGGACTCCGGACAGAGACCACAGATAGTGTCCTGGGGGGCCACGCCTGGTTAACTGCAGGACAGAGACCAGGTTTCCTGAGCTTGGAGGTGAGGTGAAAAGGAGATGCAAGAGAATAGGTCAAAATGGAGGAAGTGACCAGTATCTTATATCATGAAAAGTGCAAAAATCAGAAAGAGGGAAAGAGATTGAAGTTTCTGAGGCAGTGAGTATATGAACCAGACTAAGGCCATCTTGAGAAATTCCACCACGATAACTGTTCACCAAGCTGGACCTGTTGGCCTTTTTCTTCAGTCTCATGGCTTCTTTGGCCTTTGAAGTTAGTTGTGCATATACCTCCCTTTCAGGGAACAACAGGATGACTAGGCAGGGTGTTATTGTGTCTAGGAACAGAGAGTGGAGAGGAAGGTGGGGGCTGTCTGCTGAAGGCTTGAGTCTGAGTAAGGAGTCCATTGATGAGGGGTAAATTAAGACACCTGAGATCAAATTCATAGACACAGAAAGTAGAACATGGATTTGCCAAGAGCCAAGGGTGGCGGAATGGAGTAGTATGGGGAGTTATGATTTAATCAGTGCAGTTTTAGTTAGGGAAGGTGAAAAGTTCTGGTGATGGATAGTAATATTGTTTAAACCACAATATGAACGTACTTAATGCCACTAAACTCTATACTTAATGACTAAAATGGTCAATTTCATGTGATGTATTTTTTACCACAATTTTTTTGAAAGCCCCCCAAGAGCACTTCACAAGAATTTCTAAACAGAAGCAGAAAATTGTGAAGAGCAATTTGTGTGCCATCTTCAAGTGCCAATATGGGGAAGACACCAGGGGTGTCCTGTGCTGGGGAAAGCCTTCTACATCCAGTGGCTCCCCGAATACCCCTCATGGATGCACCTCCATCAGGCCTTCTTCAGCTTCCTGGTCCCACACACCCATCTGGCCACCATGCCCAGCAGCTTCCCACAGAGCCACAGGGTGCCCAGGGTGACCACCAGCAGGAACAAGACGACGTCCAGCAGGTACTGCTCATGCCATGGCTGCTGCAGGGCACGGGGCTTGAGGTGTGCCGCACCCCCTGTCTGGAGGATGTGGTCGATCCAGCCCACCAGCCTCTGGGCAGGAGTCAGGGGGTGGGAGCGCCTGATGATGCTGGCGGCCACAGCTGCTGACTTGTACCTGTTGGCAGTGACAGAGGTGGGTGTTACTCATGTGGTCTTAGGAGTCTTAAAGACCTTGCATCACACACATGCACACACACACACACACGCACACACTTCCATCCATATGCACAAAAGACTCAGTTTCAAGGAACAGTTGTTGGGTTGTTGGCCTGGCCTTGCCACAGTCTAGCTGGGTCCCATGGAAAAGTTCAACCTGATCCCTCTATACAAAGGTCCATGCTTTGTGCTAAAAGTGCTAAACTATAAAAACTGACTAAGTCTATAAGGGCTAGTCTCTACCCAAGGAGGCTTATCACATATTATAGATAATTATATGTATAATAAGCAGCTACTTTGTGCTGGTGTCTGGGGTACATGTCAAACGTGACTCTGGGGACTGGGGCCCAGGGCAAGGCCTCACTCTTAGAGCATCATATTGGCCAGCACTGGCTTCATGGGCTCCAGACTACACATTTGCACAGGATCCCACACTTAGACAGGTATACTTGCTTTAATTCTCTGCTGTCATTGTCTTGAAATTCTTAAACTTCATAACAATGGGCCCCACGTTTCCATTTTACTTTGGGCCCCACAAGTTATATACCCAGCCCTGATGTGCAATGTGTGGAGACCATCCCAGCCCAAATGACTCCATTACAGGGCCAGCAAATTATGGACATTTCAGGTCTAGGTCTTTGAGTAGCCAATGAAATTCACAAACTCATTCTCCAGAAAGTGAACATTTGCTATTCATGAGATACCAAACATAATGAAATGTCTGAGGTTACCTGACCCCTGGAGCTTACAACTTTTCTAGGGTTAGGAATCATAAGCTATGTGGTGACTTTCAGTCATCTAAGAAGAACTCCTTGGGGTCTCCTTTGTGCAAGGTAATGTGGTAAGTCTTGAGGTCTGAGTCAGTTTATGCCCTTGAAACTTTTAAGTTATTCTGTCCTTCTTATTTATAAGGTAGAAAGAATAAATTTTTTTTCTTCATATGAGATCATTGTACTAGATAGGAATTTACCTAAGAGATCATAGGCCCTTTTATTGACTCACTTAAACCACAAACTTACTTTCGCAGGCCCTGTACTAGGCCCTGGGAACACAAGGGAAAACAAGAGACACACTTGGCTGTCCAGAGGAGCTAACTCTCAACTTTCTAGTGTGAGGGACACACAATAAATTAAAACAGAAGGAAATGGGGTAGTTAATGATCCTGAGAAGTGTTAAGAAGGGAAAATGAATTATGATTGAAGAGGGTCAGAGAGAGGAGCACATTTAGGCCTGTCAGACAAAGGCCACCTGCCTCTCTGAGGAGAGGACATTGGAAATGAGTCTAACTGTCATGAAGGGGGAGCCAGCACTGTGAAGAGAAGGGAAGGATGTTCTAGGGAACAGCACTGACAAAAAGCCTGAGGCAGGAAACAGTATGATATATTGGGGGACAGAAAGGCAACTCAGTTGGAATTCTACTATAAACACTCCCAAATATAAGACCTTTTAGAAATCCTATGTAAGTAGGTCAGGGTCTTCACAAACTTTAAGGCAGAAATTGTTTTTAACATCTAACCTAAATTGCCTAGTCTTGTTCTGAGAGGAAACACATCATCTGTAAGCATCACACACATGTTATTCTGTGTCTCAGATGTTTCAGCTTTTATTGCAAAAAAAAGTGGCACTCAGTGCCCTTTGTGTTGGATGTCTTCATTTAGTCTAAGTGACCACAAGCCCAGAGAGCTCCATACCTCTTGTCTTCTATGACTTCCTTCATCTTCAGAGCTAATGTCTCTGCATTGATCTGCTTTAGCTGGATAGAGACACCAAACTTTTTGGCTTCTACGTGGTTCAGGTTTTCAGGCTGGTCTCCAAAAAGGGGAATCCCCACCATGGGTACACCATGTTGGATGGCCTCCATTATGCTATTCATCCCACCATGGGTGACAAAAAGACGGATGCATGGGTGAGCTGTTTCAATTAAGAAATAGAGCAGAATATTTCAGATTGAAAGTTTTCAGAATAAAAAGTTTCAGAAAACCATGGAGAAGCAGAAAGGGCAGAAGAAAATACTAAGAGAATTTCAAAGTCTGTTGGAGCCATTATAAAGATATTTTGCTTGGGATATATCCAAAGTGCATGTTACTAACACACAGGATTCCAAGCCTTGCCTTTTTATGGAAATTCCTTGCCCTAGCCAGAACCAAGCTAAGACTCAGACCCAGGGGACTCTCTAGACAATACTGCTAAGCAAGGCGTATATCTCCCTCCATCCACGCATCCATCTTTCTATCATCCTAGTCACTCCCTTTGTTTTGCTCATCTCTGTTTTCTCATTGTGTCTCTCTGTCTCTGTCTCTATCTCTCTCTCTTTCTCTTTGTCTTGAGCACTCTTTTCTCACCTGCCAACTTATTTCCCTCTTCTCTGAATTCCCGACACATTCATTGGCATCATAACTCGTGGCAATCATAAAATTTATACTATATGCATTGTCTCCTCATATACATGATTAGCCCCTTGAAAGCAGAGACTAAATCCTACACTTGAGTATTTTCATTTCCAGCATTTCCATCCCACCCTATTTAAAGCTAACTAAGATTATTGTTGAAAATGAAGAGTTTATCTCAGGCTGTGTCACTCAACTGGGATGCACATCAGAATCTCCTTGTCTCTTCTTTGAAAGGAGCACCATGTGCCCCACCCCAGACTGACAGAATTTAATTTGCAGAAGTGGAGCCAGGAATCTGTTTCTTCAATTCCCCAGGTTATTTTGGGTCGTTATCTTGGTAATGAGCCTTTGCTTCAGTCAGTAGCTATGGCAGTAAGTGGTCTGTAAGAAGCAGCACTGGGCACAAAGAAAACCTACCGGGGCTGGGGCAGGGAGGGGTCGGCTGGTAAGGGAACTGTCTGGCACCAGAAATTACAAATAACTATGACTTGTTCATCTTGGCACTCAGGTATTTTGGCACAACCTAAAGACACTATTGGCATCAACGTGGTGAAGGTATGAATTGCTCCCACCTTAATAGCTAAGAAAGATGTGTTTGTGGGAGAAGTAGGTGTATATATATATATATATATGTAAGTGCATGTGGATGAACAGTTACTCTTGAAGCCACTAAATACAGTGGAAACAACCTTCTGGTATGTTTTCTTTAGAATCCATAGGTTGTTTCAGATTGTGTATGGGTGACCCTGTTCAAGACAAAACACAGTAGGTCAAGGGGTCAAGGTGACTTTGATGTCTGCCGACATCTGGCCTGGGATAGAAAACAATGAAGGGAAGATGGCTGTTTGGGCACTGATCTCATTAGAATTAGGGTCTGCTGCCCCGAGAACTCCAGCTGGCTGCTCTGTTCCTGCCCTTCTGCAGACTTACTTTTAGCTATTAGCAGCTCCTTCTAATGCAAATGGGATTGCCCTACTAGAGGTCAGAACCTGATGAGTTCTAAAACTATGTAAATGAGAAGGGTGAAGCAGACCTGGACAGTCCTTACCCAGGAGATCACTCTGAGGAAGCCAGTCCACAATTTTCACATTTGCTGACAATCTGATGTCTTCGGGCCAATGAGATGGCTTATATCTCCATATAACCCCTTGAGAGAGATGAGCAAAGGCACTGTTCATCTCCCTGAGAAGTTCCTGGGCTTGAAAGTTGCTCACCATGGAGCCCAGGGCTACAAGGACAAAACCAGAGTCTCCAAACTTGGTGATGAAATTCTCAAATTCCTGGAGAGAGGTAAGAAAGGAAAAAGAGGTGAACAAAATTGTTCATAAAAGCCTAGACAGCCATGAAGTGAAAGCCAGATATTTACTGAACACACCCTCTTGTCCTTCTCTGAGCTCATAGGCCCTGGGACAGCTCAGTACCCTGTGCATGGTGCTCATGCCCACGGTGTTGGTGGAAATCTTTCTTCTTTAAAATCCTGATGCTAGTGTCAGGGCCATCCTAGACCCTCTGCTCATTGTAGGTCAATGGAGATATGGTCACTTGGAAATTTTCCAAGGCCACCAGCAAATGGTAATATAGGAAGAATACTGGTGGGGTGTTAGGGTCCAGCAGAGGGAGATGCTTCATCTGAGGCTATATTGGAGAAGCTGGGAGAAGGCCTGTAGTGTACAAAGTGGAAGAAATGGAGAAAGTCTCCTGACCACTCACACTCAACACACCACATAGAGTAATTTGCTCTGATACATTGTGATATTCTTATTGACTGATCTTTGTAATTCATCTTGTACTTCAGTGGCTCACCCACATGACTGCAAATTATATTCACATAAGAAGACTTAAAAATTAGTAGTGCCCAGGGGCGCCTGGGTGGCGCAGTCATTAAGCGTCTGCCTTCGGCTCAGGGCGTGATGCCAGCGTTCTGGGGTCGAGCCCCATGTCAGGCTCCTCCGCTAGGAGCCTGCTTCTTCCTCTCCCACTCCCCCTGCTTGTGTTCCCTCTCTCGCTGCCTGTCTCTGTCAAATAAATAAATAAACTCTTTAAAAAAAAAATTAGTAGTGCCCAGTCCTAACTCCAAACCTGGGCAGCTTATTTTTTAAAGTCCTTGGGCTATACTTAAGGAAGGCTGGGATTTAACATTGTAATCTTGGCTTTAACACAGTTTTGGTCAATTCTTGTTTCAAGTATTTCTTCAGACCCTGACTCTGGACTACTGGAGGCCCCCTTCCCCAGCTTCTAGATCCTCATCCCTAGATTGATTCCATCCAGCATAACACTGCCTGATTTACCATCTCAAAGGACCACATTGATAACAGCTTTGTTGTTCTTTTTTTTTTTAAGATTTTATTTATTTATTTGATAGTGAGAGAGACAGCCAGCGAGAGAGGGAACACAAGCACAGAGAGTGGGAGAGGAAGAATCAGGCTCCCAGCAGAGGAGCCTGATGTGGGGCTCGATCCCAGAACGCCAGGATCACGCCCTGAGCGGAAGGCAGGCGCTTAACAACTGAGCCACCCAGGTGCCCCTGTTGTTCTTTTTAATTAAAAAAGCTACACGAGACACTATATAAAAACTGGAAAATATAGAACAAATTTTTTGAAAAAAGCCTCTGTTATCTCCCAGCCATTACAACACTTACTCCCATTATGCTCCTGCTTAACAATCCCCTCTCTCCGCCCTATAACCAAGGCGTAGCCCACGTTCCTATCAAGTAAAGTCTCCTGCAATCTGGCCCGCGCATATTTATGCAATTGAATCTTCTGGTCCAATCTAGCTAGAGTCACCAAAGGAACCCAGAGGCATGCCTGTCTTATTTTTACTTTGACACCTGGAGCTATTTGTTCTCCCCAACTGGAACTCTTTTTTTCCCTAGCTCCATCCATAAAAAGTCCTGCTACCAACTCAAAGCCCATTTAGCCCATGGATCATTCTCCAGTTCTCCCTGCTTACTCACTTCAAGGTCAGTAGATGAAGGGTAGACACTTGGGTGCCTGGAAGACCCAGGCCAAATCAAGTCTCCCTGGCTCTGAAATGAATGGCAGTGGGAAAGTCACTTATGCCACCTGAGTCCCTGTCTCCTCATTTATAAAAATGGAGATCATCATACTTCCCTCCAGGTGGCAAGATATTAAATAAGATAAATTCCATAAAATGGCAACCCAGTGTTAATAGGCAACAGGAAGCCAACTCATCTTAGATCCCCTCCATTTAAAAATTTCTACTGCAGGGGCGCCTGGGTGGCTCAGTCGTTAAGCGTCTGCCTTCGGCTCAGGGTGTGATCCCGGAGTTCTGGGATCGAGCCCCGTGTCAGGATCCTCTGCGGGAAGCCTGCTTCTTCCTCTTGCACTCCCCCCGCTTATGCTCCCTCTCTCGTAGGCTGTCTCTCTCTCTGTCAAATAAATAAATAAAATCTTTAAAAAAAATAAAAAATAAAAACTTCTACTGCAGTACTTCTGAGTTTATGCCTTCAAACCAACTCGGCAGCTTTCACAGTTTACAATGCCCAGGACTGACTCCAAATCAATCAAATCAGAAGGCCTAGGTGTAATTATGAACTATGGCCCTACAGGCTGGAGATGCTGGGGGTGATGATGCCCACAGTTCTTACTGTCAGTCCCACACAGTCCCACCTTGGTTACATAGTGTTGTGTGTTTCATTGTGAGTAACTCGTCTCTTTAACAATTCTCACATGTAATGGATGCGCCACACAGTTACTATATGTATGATCCTACAAAATGCACATGAAAATATCAACTTACTAAAAGGCTTATCCCAGGGCACCTGGCTGACTTAGTGGAAAGAGCACACAACTCTCAACCTCGGGGTTGTGAGTTTGAGCCCTGTGCTGGGTTTAGAGATCACTAAAAATTAAAAAAAAAAAAAAAATGAAAAGCTTATTCCACCAGTGCCAGAACTAGAAAGGACCCTGGGTATACTATGTAAGGAGGTCCTCAATCTCAGGGTTGTGCAAGTCCTAACACTATAATCACATGACCCTGAAAGTGAGTCTTCCTTAAAAAGCATGTCTTAGGTGCACTTGCCTCACCCTACTCTGTCCCAGTTCCCACTGGCAGGGGAGCCACCAACTCTGCACTGAAGAGCTCTGCATGAAGTCCATATTGAGCACTAATCACTTACTTGTGGCACTGGTTTAACAGGTCTGGCCATTAAGCCTCCAACATACACAGTGTTGGGAAGCAGGGGCCGAGCAAATTCAAGGGCAAAGTCAGAGTTAACAAACCACAGCTCTGCTTTCTTTAGAAGATGAGACAAAACTGGCCTAGAGCCTTCTGGAAAATGTTCCTTGATGGTGTTGTCATATGCAGACTGGATTTGCCTTTGTCTTATGGAGAAATCAAAGAACATCAGAAAATTCTTCACTCTGTCCCAGAAGTCCATGTGGTCACTTAGGAGGGAATGGAATACTGGCACATAAGACAGGGGGTTTGGTAGTCCGAAATCTATAGCGCCAAACGAGGAAGAGAGAATGGACACAAATGGTTTTCCAAGCTTCTCAGCAACCAGGAAAGGACAGTAGTCAAAATTTTCAACTATCACTAGGTCAAAGTTCTCATTCTTTAAGGTGTCCATGATATCCTTTCTCCTTAGAAAATGACTGCACTGAAGCCCCAGTTGTTCCATGAAGCTTAAAAACTTTCCAAATGTGTATCTGTAAGAAGGGAAAAATGGTGAATATTCACTGGAGGTGTTAATTTCACAATACATAAAGGAATCTGAAACTACAAAGAAAATACCCCAGGTGAGCAAGACCACATCTAGCAGCAGAGCACCTGTTCCACCACTGTCCATAAATACCCTCGTCAGTCCCTCTGAGCACATATTCTGCTCTGGACAGTGTTCCCTTTCTCACTTCCTCTTCCCTCTCTCACCCAAATCCCAAGCACTCTCTATGCCAGTTTATTCATAAAATTATAACTTTGAGCTCTTAATTCCTGAAATCCACAGGCACAACTAAATTATGTTAACTGAACACAAATTGTCGCTGTTGGACCTTCTGCTCTGGGAACCTTCTCTGACCATAGCAAATCTCGCAGAACTCTTTCTACTTGATAAATTCTATAATGTACTCATTAACTTTCTTTTACATGCTGATGTTTTTATGAGTGATTTTCTTGTTTACTCAGCCAAACTGTGGAAGTCACTTGATGACACAGTTCCATAAATATTGATCATACAGGCTATTTAAAAAAATCACTGTGTACTCTAGGGCATATGATGTGATGAACACTGGGTGTTATACACAACTGATAAATTATACAACACTACATCTGAAAAAAAAATCACTGTGTATTCTGAATGTGATAGATCACCTCACCCAAGGGACTATTTTATCACATTAGAACTCAAAACTCAGCTAAAATGGGAATTCCACTTTTCTGTGCCCACAAGTTAAGCAATGGAAGAAAAGAAAAGAGAAGAGAGAAGAGAAGAGAAGAGCAGAGAAGAGAGGAGAAAAGAAAAAATAGAGAAAGAAGAAAAGAGAAAGGAAAAGCAAAGCAAAGCAAGGCCTGGTTAATAAGAAACATATTATTAGCTTTTCTACTTCCATGTAGATTGACATGTCCAGAGAAGATAATGATAAAGAGTACTAACATGTAATTAAGAATTTGCCCATGGGAATATTCCAGGGCTCTATCTCCTTACAATGCTTTCCCATCACTGCCTGTATAGAATATGACTCTGTTTCCCTCCTGTTTGTACACCTATGGGGAAATAGATAAGAATGTCCACCTGCACTTTAAGGTATCAGATGTAATAAGTGCAAGAGCTCAAGACATCAGTAGCCTGCCAGCTACATGGAGAACCAAGAGAATCAATACCCTGGAACCCTGTAATTGTACACTACTGTACCATTGCATCCCAGGTACAGAAGGACCAGTAGCGAAGAACTTATTAACAATATACAGATCTCTCCCTGATATTTAGGATCAACTTCAAGTCATACAATGGAAGTGACTGCCAAAAACCATCCTTGGCTGTGTATTTTTGAAGATTTCATGTAACAAAGGAGTGTGATTGTCAGATATTTTAGATAATTTCAGTAGTGTTGTAAAAATTCCTAGAATATTTTCATTAATCATATTTAAAATTAAGCTAACAAATAGGGAAAAAAATGTTTAAGAATGCATGGTTACCTATGCCTGTCTCCAAAAATATTACACTAAGGGAGAAGAGACAAAGCATGTATTTAAAATATATAACTAACAGTGCAAGATAATATAGACTAAGTGTCAAATGAATAGGTTGCATCAGACCCAGACAGGAGGGACTGTGGCTTCCCAGTTTGAGTAAGGGAAGAGGTTTTCTGAAGAAAGGCAAATGCAAGCAAGACCTTGACTAGTAAGTAAAATTTTCGAGGTAAAAAGAAGGCAAGGCCACTGTAATTATTTAAAATATGCATGGATTTTTGTCCTTCCACATTTATGTCTAAGATGAAGGAGTTATGTGTTCCTTTCCATTCAGATAAAGCAAAAGGAGTCATGTCTTATTTTGCCTTAGACTGATTGCTTTTTACAAGGACTTTATATGGCCAGGGTGCCTGGGTGGCTTAGTCAGTTAAGCATCCGACTCTTGATTTTGGCTCAAGCCATGATCTCAGGGTTGTGAGATAGAGCCCTTCGTCAAGCTCTGTGCTCAGGAGGGAGCCTGCTTGAGATTCTCTCCCACTCCCTCTCTCTCTCTGCCTCTCACTCTCTCCTTCCCCCACTCCTGCTCTCCCTCCCTCTCTCTCTCTCTCTCTCTCGGTTGCCCCAGCACCCCAATAAATAAATCTTTTTTAAAAAAAAGGACTTTACATGACCAAAAATTTAAAAAAATAAAATAAAAGGACTTTACATGACCAGATATTCAACTACTACAAAATCAATGTTCATAAATCTTCCCCCACATTAATAGAATATATGTGAAGAAAAGAAGGAAAAATAAGTGGAAGAAGGTCACTTTCATTTCCCTACCAACAGTGAGAGGTTGAGGTACCTACATTTCTGTGCTGGGGAGACTATAAACAAAGATGTAAAAGAAGTGTTGAAAGGATGTCCCAGAAGGAACAACCTCTACTTTCTACCAAAATCCATTCATTGAAGAGGGACAGTGCAGAGCAACGAAGAATCATCAGTGACTGAACTGGGTAATTTGGAGTGAATACTAGTTTCCCTAACCATCCACTCATCATGTATCCCTTCACCTATCCACCCATCCATCCATCCCTTTCTTATGTCTTCAGTCCAAACATCCATCCATCCATCCATCCATCCATCCATCCATCCATCCACCCATTCATTTGTATCACTAAAATAGTGACTCTTTGGTTCAAATAATAAAAAATAACAATTACCTGTCACCCAAAGCTTCTTTTATAAAAAAGTCAAAATTCTCCTTCAATCCTTTGTTATAATCTTCAGGTGGAAGCCAAGAAATAACTTGGTATGATTTTTCTTTCTCTGTAAAATCTAAAAAACACCCATGGGTTAAAAAGGTTAAATATATCACAAAACATGGGTTAACATTAGCATGATAAGATCAATATTTGTTTGCTCAAATAATTTTATATTTATTTGAATGTTTGCCTTTTGAACTATTTTTATAGGGTTTGGTTGCATTCTCATTCATTCAATCTTATAAAATGATAACATGTATTGAGAACCTTACACTAATTCAAGAGTGCTTCTCAATTTAAAGTTATGGAAGCTTCCATTTATTTTATTTTTTTTTTAAGATTTATTTATTTGAGAGAGAGAGCACGTGCAAGTGAGGAAAAGGGCAGGGGGAGAGAGAAAGAGGGAGAGAATCTCAAGCAGGCTCTGCTGAGTGTGAAGACTGTTAAGGGGCTTGATCTCAAGACCCTGAGATCATGACTTGAGCCGAAATCAAAAGTCATACTTAACTGACAGAGCCACCTAGGCGTGCCCTGGAAGCTTCCATTTAAAGCTTCCATAAGGGGGCGCCTGGGTGACTCAGTCAGTTAAGCATCTGCCTTCAGCTCAGGTCATGATCTCAGGGTCTTGGGATTGAGCCCCACATAAGGAATCCTGCTCAGAGGGGAGCCTGCTTCACCCTCTCCCTCCACTACTCCCCCCTGCTTGTGCTTTCTCTCTCTCTTTCACTCTCTCTCAAATAAATAAATCATATCTTTAAAAAAATTTTTTTAAATAAAGCTTCCAGAAGGTACAGCTATTTGTCTGATTTTACAGGTGAGAAAACAAAGGTAATTGAAGATACAAAGGCAATTATCTTAAGCAAATTAAGATAATTTGTCAAAATTGCACACATAGGGAAGTGATAGAGTCTGTTTGATTCCAGAGCCTCTGCTCTTTCTGTTTTAGAAAATCTCATTTTCATTATTTAGAGTGATAAATCCAAATAGCTCTTTGATTCAGTAAAAAGTACTAAAAAGTACTAAAAAGCTTATATAACATAGTAGACCTCTGTACCTCTACTTACTAGCATGGTTTCTCCCACATGCCCATGTGTAATGAAAAGTCTGAGTCCATTTCTGATGTTTGACTGCTGATAGTTTTCAAGCCCTATCTCCCACTCCCTCTTCAGTGCTTCACCTGGCCAACTATTAAGAAAGTCAGCACGGTCCTACCCTTGGCCCTAGTGGGAGTTTCAAACCATGCAAGTTAAGGCCAATGAGGGGGAACCCTCAACATATCCCAACTCTTTACCCACAATAGAAACTCAAACTAGTCATCCCTCCCTCCTCTGGAAAGCCATTTTTCAGATTTGCTTAGGAGCCTATCTTACTCCTCTTAAAAAATAAATAAATGAATAAAGTCTTATTATTTAAGTAATAAAAATTCCATACTCTCTTACACATGTATGCTTTCATCAGTCATAACTTCCAATCAAATTGTATGTAAACTGGGGATAGATTAATGCACAGCCTTACACATTAAAACTACCAAGCCCAATCTTAGTGAAATTACTGCTATCCAAGTATGTACTGGCAAATACTTTGCAATCATAGATTTGGCTAGTATGTTCTTCAGTACCTATGTCAACAGGCTCTCAATGTCAGTTTTCCTTCACCTTGGAAAGGGCACATTGCACCTTTAACTAGTTGTCCATGAGGTATTTCAACAGTTCTACCATTGGCCACAATCTTTATCGGCAAGATCTTAACCACATCCAACTTTCACCAGGAACCCTGGTAGGACATTATATTGAAAATATCCTGCTCTAAGGAGATTCATTTCACATAGTCATTCAGGACAGAGAAACATTCCCAAAGGAGCTCACACAGAGGGATGTGCCATTGCCCCCACGCAAAGCTCAAGGCCTAGGACCTTGGTTAAATTCTGAGCATTATTTGATCAGTTAAGGCCTCTCTAATCTATGTCACTATCAAGAAACAGCTATTGGGCCACCTAGGTGGCTCAGTTGGTCAAGTGTCTGACTTCAGCTCAGGTCATGATCTCGGGGTCCTGGGAATTGAGCCCCAAGTTGGGCTCCCTTTTGAGCGAGGAGTCTGCTTCTTCATCATCCTCTCCCTCTGCCCCTCCCACTGCTTGTGTGTTCTCTCTCTCTCTCTCAAATAAATGAACAAAATCTTTATTAAAGAAAAAAAAAGAAACAACTATTGACTCATGACACCACAATATCCCAACAAGTCCAAAAACTTTTAAGCCTTTTTGCAATCTGGAGGCAATATATTTCTGATTTATACATTTTCCTTAAATCCATTTATGCTTATTTTTTAAAATCAGCCCACTTTGAGTAAGGCCAAATAACAAAAATATCGAGAATCTGTCCAAATTGCAATACAATAGGCACTGTCTTTAGTGCCCCCCATATTTGGATTCATTATAAAGGCTTCAGCAACCTCTTCCCATGCTTCCTGGAGTTCTCTAGACCATCTGTTGATAGCAGTATTAGTCTCCAATTGCTGCTATAGCAAATTACTATCAACTTAATTGCTTAAAACAGAACAAATTTATTATCTTATAGTTCTGGAGATCAGAAGTCTAAAATGAGTGTCACTAGGACAGGAGCAAGGTGTGCACAGGCCAGCATTCCTTTTGGAGGCTCTGAAAAACAATCCACTTTTTTACCTTCCCATCTTTTAGTGATTGCCTTCTTTCCTTGGCTCATGGCCTCCTTTAAACTGACAATGACATCATCCATCATCTTACTTTCCCTCCATCATCACATTTCCTTCTCCTACTCTCTTGTCATCTCTCTTTTTTTTAATAAATTAATTAACATATAGTGTATTATTAGTTTCAGAGGCAGAGTTTAGTGATTCATCAGTTGCATATAACACCCAGTGCTCATTACATCAAGTGCCCTCCTTAATGCCCATCACCCAGTTACCCTATCCCCCCCACCTCCTCAATCTTCTTTTTTTTTTTTAAAGGACTCTTGTAATTATATACAGCCCAAATGGATAATCAAGATAATCTTCCTGTCTCAAAATCCTTATATTAATCACATCTGCAAAGTCCCTTTGCCATGTAAGGTAGTATATTCATTGGTTCTAAAGATTAGAGCATATCTTTTGGTGGGAACATTATCTTCTACCACCATGTTCTATTCTCTGGACCTCAAATATTCATGGCCATATCACATACAAAATACAATCACCCCACCCCAACATTCCCACAAGTCTCAAACCATCACATCATCAACTCATAGTTCAAAATTTCTTCTAAATATCACTAGCTTGAATGTCCCAAATTATATTATCCAAATAATTCAATCAAGTATGGATGGGACAGTCCAGATATGATCCATCTGTGGACCTATGAAAATTAGGAAACAAGTTCATTGCTTCCAAGAAACATTAAGATACCAGTTACAGATATTATCGTTCAAAATGGAACAAAATGGAAGGAAAATATGGATTTCTGGTTCTAAGAAATGTTGGCATCCAACCGTGCAATGTTAGGTTTTAAAAACTGGAAATAACCTGCTGTGACTTGACGCTCAACCCTGTAGGCTTAAAGTTCTACCCTCTGTACGTACTGCTTGGCATTTCGACTTCTCATTTGTTCTTCATGAAAGGTAGCATGAGTTCTCAGCTAAATAGTTTATGAGCGTTGTTTCTTACTTTGGGGTGGTTCAGGGGTTCTCTCATGTCACTCTTTCTCTGTCCTTTTAGTCCAAATTGGCAGTATTTGTCCTGTATAAAATTCTCAAGTATCTTATGGATCTTCTGGGTATGTCATGGGAATTCACTCTGCTAGACAAGAGCTGCTATACAGATCTTTAAAAATAATTTCATCTCTACTTTTGGCTTCAGCCAACAGGGCTGAAAGGACTCATGATTCACACACCCAAACTTTAAAGAGCTCTGTGAGACTGAATATTCTGACCTATTCAGAGGCAACAGCAAGAGTTATCCAGCCACACCGCTGGTTTTCTCTTTCTTGACGGCGAACCCCCTAATTTTAGAATCTTTTGCAATCTGGATAGGCTGAGAATTTCCGAAATCACTAAGTCCTCATTTCTTTATGCTTAATGGTTCTTCCTTCAATTTATCTCTTTCTCCTCACATTTTACTATAAGAAGCAAGAAGTCCTTACCATCTATATTTTTACTGGAAGTGTGTTTATGATGATTTACATATTGTCTTAGATAATACAGATTTTCTCTACCATGCTCCTTACTTCCTTCTTAGTCCTCATTAGCAGAGTTCTTATATTTTTTATTAAGACACAAATAACATATAACATTACATTAGCTTCAGGTGTAAAGCATAATGATTTGATATTTTTATATATTGCAACAGAGTTCTTAACATCCACATTTCTACCAATAGTCTCTTCAAGACAATCTAGACTTATTCTATCATGCTTTTTAATATTTTTCCAGCCTCTATCAATAACCCAATTGTAATGCCAGATATTAGTTGGAGCAGTAGTATATGTGAATACTGAAGATTTTAGCTTCTTCAATCTGATATCATTTCTTTATTAAAGTAGTAAATAAATGAAAAAGATGGAGAAGTGTGTCCAAACAAGGAGTTAATAAATGGTTTAAATGTTAAAAGACACTGAAATGCATCAGGTCAGAAATAATAACTCAATCATGTGTTTTCCCTATTTACAGATGTCTCATCAAGCTCTATTCCAAAGGTAAAGAATTCATATATTGTTTCAAAGCCTCAGAAATACCTGTGACTGGGGAATATTGGAAGAAACTCTAGACTTTTAAACCTGGAAACTAAGAATAGGGGCGCCTGGGTGGCACAGCGGTTAAGCGTCTGCCTTCGGCTCAGGGCGTGATCCCGACGTTACGGGATCCGAGCCCCACATCAGGCTCCTCTACTATGAGCCTGCTTCTTCCTCTCACTCCCCCTGCTTGTGTTCCCTCTCTTGCTAGCTGTCTCTATCTCTGTCAAATAAATAAATAAAATCTTTAAAAAAAAAAAAAGAATAAAACTGAAGGGATTCAAAAGACATACAAATGGCCAACAGACACATGAAAAAATGTTCAACATCACTTGACATCAGGGAAATACAAATCAAAACCACAATGAGATACCACCTCACACCAGTCAGGATGGCTTAAATTAACAAGTCAGGAAATGACAGATGTTGGCAAGGATGCATAGAAAGGGGGACCCTCATATGTTGTTGATGGGAATGCAAGATGGTGCAGCCACTCTGGAAAAGAGTATGAAGGCTCCTCAAAAAGTTAAAAATAGAGTTATCTTATGACCTGACAATTGCACTACTAGATATTTATCCAAAGGACACAAACACAGTGATTCGAAGGGGCAACTGCACCCCAATGTTTATAGCAGTAATGTCCATAATAGCCAAAATATGGAAAGAGCCCAGATGCCCATTGACAGATGAATGGATAAAGAAGATGTGATATCTATCTATCTATAAAGATAGATAGATGGATAGATAGAATTATAGATAGAGCGAACTGTAATGGAATATTACTCAGCCATCAAAAAGAACAAAATCTTGCCATTTGCAACGATGTGGATGGAACTAAAGGGTATTATGCTAAGTGAAATAAGTCAGTCAGAGAAAGACAAATACTATATGAATTTACTCATATGTGGAATTGAAGAGACAAAACAGATGAACATGGGGAAAGGATGGAAAAATAACTATAAGAGATGCTGAACTCTAAGAAACAAAATAAGGATTGTTAGAGGGGAGGTAGGTTGGAGAAGGGATAACTGGGTGATGGGCATTAAGGAGGGAACTTGATGTAATGAGCGCTGGGTGTTATATACAACTGATGAATCACTAAATTCTACCTCTGAAACTAATTTTAAAAAACTGAAGGGATCCATGAACTTCCTAAATTGTTTATAGATTTTTTGTACATATATTTATTAAAGGGGTAGAAAGTATGTGACTTTTATTAGTTTCTCAAAATTCATGGGAACTACCAAAATTATTTTTCAATTAATCTAAAATTTTAATTTAACTTAATTTCATTAAAAATTTTAATTAAATTTAATTGTAATTTTCAAAATTAAGAATAACTCCCTTGAAAATTAATACACTACAGCTATTTAATCATGTCTGTGGTCAACACAGATTCAAAAAGATATGTATATAAATCATGTTCAGTGAAGATTGCAAAACCTAATCTAGAAGGTGATTAAAATGATTTTAAGTAAGGGACTCAAGTAGATATTGGGACTCAAGTAGATATTTGTACTCCAGTTTTCATAGCAGCATTATTCACAAAATCCAAAAGGTGAAAACAACCCAAATGTCCATCGACAGATGACTGAGTTAGCAAAATGTGGCATATGCTTACAATGGAACATTATTCAGTCTTAAAAAGGAAGGAAATTGTGATCCATACTACAGCATGGATGAACCTTGAAGACATTATGCAAAGCGAAACAAGCCAGACACAAAAAGACAAATATTGTATGTTTCTACTTAAATGAGGTATCTAGAATAGCCAAATTATTCGAGAAATTAAGTGGAATAATGATGACCAAGGGCTGCAGGCAAAGGGTAATTGGCAGTTACCACATAATCGGCACCGAGTTCCCATTTGTGATGATGGAAATGTTCTAGTGGCAACAACAACATGAATATACTTAAAGTCACTCAACTTACGAAACATGTTTAAGAGGTCAAGTTTATGAGGTGCATGTTTTACCACGATAAAAATCTTGAAAGAAATTTTCACAGAAAAAAAAATTGTTTTAATAAAACCTGAACAATAACAAAGGCTGATCACCTTCAAAGTTTTACAATTTTTCAGAATTTTATTCCTCAAAATGCTGCTTAAAATTGCATCGTTTTTTAAATCAAAGCCTGAGAAAATTTCAGATTGAGCAATCCAGAGCTTAAAGTCCTAAATCTACCCAACACTATTATTAACCTGGCATATCCCCTTGAGCAAACCATTTCAGTTCTCTGGGCTGCTGTTTTCTTTTCTGTTAACAGAAAAGAGTTGATAAGATTTATTTGCTCATTTTTGCTAAAATTCAATGGATCCAATGATTCAATTAAGACCATCCAACACCATTATACACAAACTGTTGGGCAGTCATTGATTTTTCTAGAAAACAGAATCATCTCGGTGATAGATTCTTATCTTAGCTGGATAAATAAATGACTTCCTAAGAAAGCTTTCTTAGATTTCAGATATCATAAAAGGAGAAAGTAATCAATGATATAAAAAAAGTAATCTGTGATTTAAGAAAAGAAAATGGTATATTTGGCTGAACACTTCTGTTCACACGTTTTCAAGCTGTTATGAGGACCCATTTACCAAAATAATATGTAATATATGGAGGATTGCTTGGGATGAAGTGGAAGGCAAGGTAAGGGAGGGAAATATGGGACTACAGAGTGTGGAGTGCTGGCAGAGCCAAGTTTTCCAACACCTTACATTAACATACACACACACACACACACATTTTTCATTGTTTCAGTCCAATTAGATTTTAAAAATAGTTTTCTAAGCAAAAGCCATCATTGTTTTACTCTACCCTTTGCATAGAGGAAATAAAGAATTAATGGGAAAAGATACCTGATATAAATGAATTTCCTCTCTGGTGAAGCATAGTGACATTATGACCATGATCTTGGAGGATCTGAGACACCCGATCCAGCAGTAGATGATGGCTTCCACCTAGGAACAAGGTACAACTTCACTTTTGTAATGATGATAATAAAGTGCCTGAAGCTGACAGGTTGAGAGAGCTGGGAGATGAGAATTAGCAAACAGAAAGCTGTTGGTGAGTAGAGGAAGATGAGTGTCATCAGTCAGTCTGTCTATCTCCATTTGGGTAAGCCCCAGCCACTCACTTATAGCCCACTGGCCCAAATCTTGACTTTGGCAAACCTCCATCAGATCCTCTTTGTGACTGTGGTCACAAAAATGACCAAACATCAGTGTGACGAGCTTCCCTGCTTATCCCTTAAGGAATTCCTGACCCTAAGTACATGCTAATTTTAGCCAGGCCTTATGGAGACACCATGCCCTAAAGAAATAACTGTGCTGGTGGGAAGTGTGGCTCTATATGAGTGTGAAGGGTTCCCAATGGACAAACACAGTTCGTTCTGGAAGCTTACTCTTTGGAAATTTATGCTAGTGTAGGAGCCAGAAACATGGGAACTTGAATATCAGTCCAAGAAAGAGCCATTGGAGCAGAAGGAGGCTGAGCCACCACTTAGAGCCAAAATCCTTGAGATACAAATATACTTGGCAGGATGTTTCTCAGTTGGGGCCTGCATTTCCTGAACATCAAATTAAGGCATTCAGAATAACCGTGAGCCCTTGCGGTGGAACCACAGGATCCTCTATGCGTGAGAGACGGGGACATCACCCAACCTCGGAAGATCCTGGGATCCTAAGGAAACAGAAGCTTGGTCATCTGGGAAGATACAGGTTCTATCACTCTAAATCGTACCCAAAGCCATATGAATCATGGGACATTTTTCTTGAATCCATGAGTCTCAGTAGCAGAGGAAGTCAGACCAGGAGGAAAGGAATAGAATTTGCCCAAGTTGGGAAGCAGGAGTTGTTTGGAAGATGAAGATCTCATGATCTGGGTCAGCAGAGAGGGAAGTCGGACTTCAGTAATGGTGTGTATTTGTGGAAATTACCCTAGTTTTTAAAATCTGGGCTTGTGTTGCCTGAGGTAACACGGATTATATACAACACAAACCCCTACCTCCCTCAGACTGCCTGCTCTGGCTTCACATTTAACTCTTGAGGAAAAGCATACAGGGGAGAAGCCAACCCACAGAGGCAGCCATTCCTGAGGGTCTTGTGAGCCCAGTGCATTCTGGGGCAGAGGCGGGCCAGCGCCTCTGAACTGCACCTGCTCCCGCTGAGTCCAGAGGACACATGCTTTGAAGAGGTGAGGGAGCTCTTTCCTATCACCATTACTAACAATCAAAACAAACAAACAAAAAAAGAGTTCAAAAGGAGTTACAGGGTTTCTTAAAGAGTATTTTTTTTTTTAAATCTCCCACTGAAAAGTGCGTGAGACTGAAAGCTGTGGAGAAGCTGGTCTTGGGGTAAGAAACCCTGACTAAATTCCTGATGTGTGCCATTAGAGAGGCTTGCGTGCTCTGGCAAAAGGCGCTTCATGTCCTGACCCTTAGTTTCCTGCTCAGGAAAACACTGTGGGGGCTCAATGAGATTATTCGCGGCTCCTTCCAGGTCTCAGATTGCCCCCATTCCCAGTGGTCTGTACACAGTAAGTGACCTAAAAGCCCGCTGTGGTTGGAAATACAATCTTGGGAAAGCTCCATCTTATAATGACCCTTTATCCTGGTCCTTTTCCCTTTGTCCCTTTTCCTTTTCATCGTCCCCCGAATCCTTCAAACACTTCTAGCAGCACGGGTGAAAGGAGCGGACATTGGTGAGACGCGAATGTCCAGGGTCCAGTCCCCTGCCCTGCCCAGTTCTCCAGGTTTCCTCTAGATGAAAGCACTCCACCCTTCTAGGTACCATTGAAATACCTTCCCTGCTCCACCTTGGCTCCCATGCAGTGTCAGAAAATTAGCGCTTCTACCCCCCTCTCCCCCCACCCCAAGCTCCTTTCCCTGGCCTCCAAGAGCCTGCAGGTACTCCCACAGTCGATTGGCAATAGCTGCGCACCACTGAGAAGTTTAGGGTGAGCCTCTGAATTTGCAGCCCGCTCCCTGGAGGAGGCAGCCCCGGGTCTCCAGCACTGGAAGGGATCTCAAACTTCTGGACCCATTCCTGCGCGCCTACGTGAGCAAATCTGAGTAGGAAGAGAGGGGAAAAGGTATTCTGTTTTCTTCTGAAGTAGCTCCTTCACCTCTCGGTGGTAGGGGCTCCTCATTTCCCCACAACCCCCTCCCGCCTCTCCCTCCTCTAGCCTGCGACCCCAGCCCAGTCTGGAAAACACATGGAGTGACCGACCCTCTGACCCACAGCTGTTTGAGCCCTCCCGCGGGTGTCTGGGGCGCGCCTGTCTCATTCTCCAGCCAAGCACTCACCCACCAAAGACAGAGTTAGAATTTTGGCGGCCTCTGAGAGCAGGAAGCCAGGCAGAAGGAAGCCGGCTAGCAGCAGCGCCCGCTGCCCCGCCATGCTCGCTCGGGTATGAGCCCGGGAGTCCAGCCCAGTGCGCAGAGCCCCGCGCCCCGCGCCGGGAACCGCACAGCGACCTCCGCGCCCTAAGGACACGCTGGGCTCGCAGCCAAGCAAATGCGCTGACCGCAGATTGCGAAGAGCTAAGAGAGAGATGGACCCCGCCCGCGTTCCCTTCTGTTTGCGGTTTCTTGCCCTTCTGCTCCTCCCCGCAGGGTGCTCGCACCACTGGCTAATTGGTCCTCACCCTCCCTAACCCCGGGCATCGGGAGGGAGGGGTAAGCGCTCTCCTTAACCCCTCTCTGTCCGTGTAATCGCCGCACTGTCAGCGGAGAAGGCACTCCGAACCGGGAATGCAGGGACCTTAGTTAGGAAGCTGCTTCAAAAATAGTTCCACCTCCATCTGACTCACACCCATCCCCGTTTTAGGGACCCTTCCCTGAATCTTCCCACCTCCTAACTGCTCTTTTGACCTCATACTGCCTTCCGCAGCTCCATTTCCCTAGGTATTTGCTTAAAATCTCTGGGACACTACTCCCTAGAAGTAGTGTCTTCTCCCTGGGAGTAACTCCTGTCTACTCTCTAGGAGCAAATCCCCAAGAGAAGTCAACCTGCCATTCCGGGGCTGCTTTCCGAAGACCTCTTAAGGAGGTCGTTTATTCATGAAGAGGTGCTAGAGTCCTGACTCCAGAAGTCCAAGTCTTTACTGGGAGGTTTGGACCACTAAAGATGAGACTATAATTCTGAGTGAGAATCATAAAAAAGGACTGGGAATCTTCCACAGTCTCCTCAGGGGCAAACTGAGGATATCTTGGAATTCCTCCTCTGGTAAGTTCAGCTCTGGCAAGCACAGGGCATGGAAACCCCAGGAGGCATCTTTGCATTTTCTATCTTCAAAGCCAGACTGGCTCTTGTAAAGGTTTTCAGTGCAGCTTCCCTTACAGCCTTGAGTAATGAGGTAATGAATTCTGGACAATGAGGACAGAGTCTCTTTTCTAGGAAGGGGAGGATAAATCTGTGAAAACTTTAACTTTCCTGATCAACAAGCTATATTTCTTTGAAAGCTATATAGCTTTCTGAGCTTTGACAAGAGTTTACAGGAAAGGCAAATAGAAAATGAAAGGATTTGTAAAGTACCTGTTTTATTTTTTTATTATAATTTTTTATTATGTTATGTTACCCACCATACAGTATATCCTTAGTTTTTGATGTAATGTTCTGTGATTCATTATTTGCATATAACACCCAGTGCACCATGCAATATGTGCCCTCCTTAATACCCATCTCTGGCCTTTCCCAATCCCCCACCCCCTCCCTTCAGAAGCCCTCAGTTTGTTTCCCAGAGTCCACGATCTCTCATGGGTCATTTCCCCTTCTGTTTACCCCCCCTTCATTCTTCCCTTCCTTCTCCTACTGATCTCCCTGCTATTCCTTATGTTCCATAAATGAGTGAAACCATATGATAATTGTCTCCCTCTGCTTGACTTATTTCACTTAGCATAATCTCCTCCAGTCCCGTCCATGTTGCTGCAAATGTTGGGTAATTGTTCTTTCTGATGGCTGAGTAATATTCCATTGTATATATGGACCATATCTTCTTAATCCAGTCATCTGTTGAAGGGCATCTCGGCTCCTTCCACGATTTAGCTATTGTGGACAATGCTGCTATGAACATTGGGGTGCATATGGCCCCTCTCTTCACTACGTCTGTATCTTTGGGGTAAATACCCAGTAGTGCAAATGCTGGATCATAGGGTGGCTCAATTTTTAACTTTTTAAGGGACCTCCACACTGTTTTCCGAAGTGGCTGTACCAAATTGCATTCCCACCAACAGTGTAAGAGGGTTCCCCTATCTCTGTATCCTATCCAACATTTGTTGTTTCCGGCCTTGTCCATTTTTGCCATTCTAACTGGCGTAAGGTGGTATCTCAGTGTGGTTTTGATTTGAATTTCCCTGATGGCGGTAAATACCCAGTAGTGCAAATGCTGGATCATAGGGTGGCTCAATTCTTCATTGGAAAAGTGTCTGTTCATATCTTCTGCCCATTTTTTGATTTGATTATTTGATTCCCATGTATTGAGTTTGAGAAGTTCTTTGTAGATCTTGGATACTAGTCCTTTATCTGTAGTGTCATTTTCAAATAACTTCTCCCATTCTGTGGGCTGCCTCTTAGTTTTTTTGACTGTTTCCTTGGCTGTGCATAAACTTTTTATCTTGAAGTCCCACAAGTTCATTTTTTATTTTGTTTCTCTTGCCTTTGGAGATGTGTCATGAAAAAAGTTGCTTTGGCCAATATCAAAGAGGTTGCAGCCTATGTTCTCCTCTAGGATTTTGATGGATTCCTGTCTCACATCAAGGTCTTTCATCCATTTGGGAGTTTATTTTTGTGTATGGTGTGAGAGAGTGGTCAAGTTTCATTCTTTTGCATGTAGCTGTCCAATTTTCCCAGCACCATTTATTGAAGAGACTGTCTTTTTTCCACCGGATGTTTTTTCCTGCTTTATCAAAGATTAGTTGCCCAAAGAGCCGAGGGTCCATTTCTGGGTTCTCTATTCTGTTCCATTGGTCGATGTGTCTGTTTTTGTGCCAGTACCATGCTGTCTTTGTGATCACAGCTTTGTAGTACAGCTCGAAATCCGGCATTGTGATGCCCCCAGCTTTGTTTTTCCTTTTCAACAGTTCCTTGGAGATTCGGGGCCTTTTCTGGTTCCATACAAATTTAAGGACTATTTGTTCCAGTTCTTTGAAAAATGTCCTCGGTATTTTGATCGGGATAGCATTGAAAGTGTAGATTGCTCTGGGTAGTATGGACATTTTAACTATGTTAATTCTTCCAATCCATGAGCATGGAATATTTTTCCATCTTTTTATGTCTTCCTCAATATCTTTCAAAAGTGATCTATAGTTTCTAGCATATAGGTCCTTTACGTCTCTGGTTAAGTTAATTCCAAGGTAACGCATGGTTTTTGGTGTTATTGTAAATGGGATGGATTCCCTAATTTCTCTTTCTTCAGTCTCGTTATTCGTGTATAGAAATGCAACTGATTTCTGGGCATTGATTTTGTATCCTGCCACCTTACTGAATTGTTCTATAACTTCTAATAGTTTGGGAGTGGATTCCTTTGGGTTTTCCATATAGAGTATCATGTCATCTGCAAAGAGAGACAGTTTGACTTCTTCTTTGCCGATTTGGATACCTTTGATCCCTTTTTGTCTTCTGATTGCTGTTGCAAGGACTTCTAGTACTATGTTGAATAATAGTGGCGAGAGTGGGCATCCTTGTCGTGTTCCTGATCTTAAGGGAAAGGCTTCCAGCTTTTCCCCATTGAGAATAATGCTTGCAGTAGGCTTTTCATAGATGGCTTTTATGAGATTGAGAAATGTACCCTCTATTCCTACACTCTGAAGGGTTTTAATCAGGAAAGGATGCTGTATTTTGTCAAATGCTTTTTCTGCATCAATTGAGAGGATCATATGGTTCCTGAGTCTTTTCTTGTTGATATGATGTATCACATTGATTGATTTGCGAGTGTTGAACCATGCTTGCATCCCAGGTATGAATCCCACTTGGTCATGATGGATAATCCTTTTAATGTACTGTTGGGTCCTATTAGCTAGGATCTTGTTGAGAATTTTGGCGTCCATATTCATCAGGGATCTCGGTCTGTAATTCTTCTTTTTGCTGGGGTCTTTGGCTGGTTTGGAGATCAAGGTAATACTGGCCTCATAGAATGAGCNTAGAATGAGTTTGGTAGCTTTCCTTCTGTTTCTATTTTTTGAAATAGCTTTAGGAGAATAGGTATTATTTCTTCTTTGAATGTTTGGTAGAATTCCCCAGGAAAACCGTCTGGGCCTGGAGTTTTATTATTTGGAAGGTTGTTTATCACTGACTCAATTTCTTCATAGTTAATTGGCCTATTTAAGAAATCTATTTCTTCCTGTTTCAGTCTTGGTAGTTTATAGGTTTCCAGGAAGGCATCCGTTTCTTCCAGGTTGTTTAATTTATTGGCATAAAGCTGTTGATAAAAGTCTCTAATGATCCTTCCTACTTCATTGGCGTTGGTTGTGACCTCTCCCCTTTCATTCATAATTTTATTAATTTGGGTCCTTTCTCTATTCTTTTGGATAAGTCTTGCCAGTGGCTTATTGATCTCATTTATTCTTTCAAAGAACCAGCTTCTAGTTCTGTTGATCTGCACTACTGTGCTCCTGGTTTCTAATTCATTGATCTCTGCTCTAACCCTGATCAACTGCTTTCTCATGCGTGGGTTAGCCCTGTCCCTCTGTTGCTGTTCCAGTTTCTTGAGGTGAGAATATAGAAACTGCATTTTAGATTTTTCTATTCTTTTGAGTGAGGCTTGGATGGCTATGTATTTCCCCCTTAGGACTGCCTTTGCAGTATCCCATAGGTTTTGGACCGTTGTGTATTCATTCTCGTTGGTCTCCATAAATTGTTTAAATTGATTTTTAATTTCCTGGTTTATCCAATCATTCTTGAGCAGGATGGTTCTTAGTTTCCAAGAGTTTGAGTTTCTTCCAAANTTGAGGTGAGAATATAAAAACTGCATTTTAGATTTTTCTATTCTCTTGAGTGAGGCTTGGATGGCTATGTATCTTCCCCTTAGGACTGCCTTTGCAGTGTCCCACAGGTTTTGGACCTATATATTTTCAATGTCGTTGGTCTCCATAAATTGTTTAATTTGTTTTTTGATTTCCTGGTTTATCGAGTCATTCTTGAGCAGGATGGTTCTTAGCCTCCAAGTGTTTGAGTTTCTTCCAGGTTTTTCCTTGTGGTTGAGTTCCAATTTCAGAGCGTTGTGGTCTGAGNTGTGATTGAGTTCCAATTTCAAAGCATTGTGGTCTGAGAATATGCGGGGAATAATTTCAGTCTTTTGGTATCGGTTGAGACCTGCTTTGTGACACAGTATATGGTGTATTCTGGAGAAAGTTCCATGTGCATTCGAAAAGAATGAGTATTCTGTTTTCTGGGGTGTAGTGTTCTGTATATATCTATGAGGTCCATCTGGTCCAATATGGCATTCAAAGCTCTTGTTTCTTTGTTGATTTTCTGCTTAGGTGATCTGTCTATTGCTGATAGTGGAGTGTTGAGGTCCCCTACTATTAA
>NC_048220.1:119639062-119656962 GCF_002007445.2 Ailuropoda melanoleuca | reverse complement strand
GCATAGATATTTATAATTGTCATATCCACTTCTTGGATACATCCTTTAAGAATAATATAGTGTCCTTCTGTATCTCTAACTACAGTCTTTAGTTTAAAATCTTATCTGTCTGATATGAGAATTGCTACCCCAGCTTTCTTTTGAGGTTCATTGGCATGAAAAATGGTTTTCCATCCCTTCACTTTCAGTCTGGATGTATCTTTAGGTTCAAGATGAGTCTCTTGCAGACAGCAAATGGATGGGTCATGTCTTTTTATCCAATCTGCAACCCTGTGGCGTTTTATGGGCATTTAGGCCATTCACATTGAGAGTGATTATTGAGAGATATGATTTTAATGATGTCATGTTGCCTGTGAAGTCTTTGTGTCTATAGATTGTAAATTTCTGCTCTGTATCACTCTTGAGGCCATTTTATTTTTATAGAACCCCCCTTAATGTTTCTTTAGGGCTGGTTCGGTGGTTACAAATTCGGTTAGTTTCTGCCGTTTCTGGAAGGTCCTTATCTCTCCGTCAATTCTGAATGACAGCCTTGCTGGATAAAGGATCCTTGGCTGCATGTTCTTCTCAGATAGAGCTACAGCCTTGCTGGATAAAGGATCCTTGGCTGCATGTTCTTCTCAGATAGAGCTTTGAAAATATGCTGCCAACCCTTCCTAGCCTGCCATGTCTCTGTAGACAGGTCTGACATTACTCTGATATTTTTCCCTCTGTACGTAAGGATTTTCTTCCCCTGGCCACTTTCAATACTGTATTCTTGGATCTAATATTGGTGAATTGCACTATGACGTGACGTGGGAATGCTTGTTTTCTTTGCCAGATTAGGGAAGTTCTCAGCTACAATTTGTTCAAATATCTCTTCTAGACCTCTCTCTTTTTCCACCCCCTTGGGGATGCCAATGATTCTGACATTGGAACGTTTCATTGAGTCAGTGATGTCCTATAATCTACATTCTTGAGATTGGATTTTTTGGTGCAAGTTTCTGTTTTAACTTCCTCTTCTACCATCCCATCCTCCAAATCACTAAATCGTTCTTCTGCCTCATTTACCCTGGCCATCAGAGCATCTAGTTGAGACTGCAGTTGATTTGTAGCATTTTTAATTTCTGCAAAATTCGCTCTCATTTCTGCTCTTAGATATTCTATATTCTCTTTAATATTTTCATTAATATTTTTTTCAAGCCTACACATCATCTTGACCATTGTTACTCTGAACTCCATTTCTGACAATTTGGTTATATCCATATCCATAATTTCTGTGGCAGAGGTCACGGTTTCTGCCCCCTTTCCTCGGTGGGGGGGATTTTTCCTCCTTGTCATTCTGATGAGGAGAGGTTGCGGGAATGCCCAGAGCCCAAATTATTGACCAGGACCCAGACAGTGTGCACTTGTTTTATAGGGACGTTAGGGATGTGGGCTTCTTGGTTTTTCAGCCTGCCTTCTGGGGGAGGGGCCTGCCACGCTGATATTCAGGCAACCCTGTTTGGGTAGTGTCCCCTGTCCCCTGCGAGGGGGGTGGGGATGGGCACACTGTGAGCTGGTATTTCTGGGCTTTTGTTCTCTGGCGGCTTTCCTTGGCATTTTTCTGTGACTCTTCTGAGAGTCAGAGCAGCAGTGGCCAAATCCCAGCTTCTGTCTCAGAATAGAGAGATTGCAGTCCGCTCTCCACTGGGGTCTTCTGGCCACTTTAACTCTGTTTCTGTCAGTGCTGCCAAAAACCCTGCAGCATCCAGGGTTGTGCACCCCACAGCCAGTGTCCCAGCCCTCACTTCCAGGGCTGGCACGTCTCTGTCCTTTGTGTTTCTAACACCGCCAGCCGCCCCCGGTTCCCGCAGTCGCTCCCGACCTCCCTGTTTCAGTGTGGTTCACGTGTGCTCCAGAGCACCGGTTTTCAGTCTGGTCATGTGCGTGCTCCCGAGCTCTCGGTTTCAGTCTAGTTCGAGCGAGCGCTCGGAGCTCTGGTTTTCAGTCTGGTCGCACGCGCTCCCCGGCTCACGGTCTCAGTAGGCTCTCTCGCAGGTGCTGGTCCGGGAGTCCGCCCGCTCCCCAGTGCAGGTGGCTACCACTTCCTGGTGCCCAAGCACAGCGGCTCCCTCCCCCTTCCGTTTATCTCCCGATATCTGTGCGCAGATTCACGGATCCCTGCTTCGTACCTCAATACTCAGCGCTGGAGATGTTCGTTTGTAGAGATCCAGATGTATCTTCCTGCATCTCAGGCTGATTTCATGGGTGTTCAGGATGGTCTGGTAGATATCCAGCTCAATTCAAGGGAGCAGCTGAAGAAGGGGTCCCCTACTCCTCCACCATCTTTTCTCCCTCCCTCTGTAAAGTACCTGTTTTAGGTGTTATTTCAAGTAGTAGGGGCAGGAGTGAGGGAAACAGGCTGAGAAGATACTGGACATGGAGGCTGGAATGGTTCAGGCTCAGTGCCTCAAAGAGGAGCATGACAAGGAAAGTGGCTTCAAGCCTTAAAATATGAGGGTCACTGGTCCAAATTACCCTGGGACAAAAATCACAGAACAGCCCTTGCTGACTGGTAAATAAAGACAGCCATAAGGGCTGAATTAAGAGTTCCAATTTTAGGAAGAAGCCAATGAGCAGGAATTTGCAACAAAATTAGCAAGTGGATATGATGTGGAGAACAAGAATTGCCAGAATCAGTGGGAATTTCATAAGAAATGGTAACACCATCCCCCCATACTCTCTCTCCTATGGCTACACTTGGCATCAGGCCTTCTTCAGCTTCCTGGCCCCACACAGCCAGCTGACCCCCACACTCAGTAGCTTCCAACAGAGCCACATATTGCCCAGGATGACCACCAGCAGAACAAGATGTTGAGAAGGTACTGTTCATGCTGCAGCTGCTGGGATGGGTGGGGCTTGAGATGTCCTTGCCCCCCATCTGGAGGTAGATCCAGCCCACCAGCCCCTGGGTATCAGGGGGTAGGAGTGTCTGATGATGCTGGCAGCCACTGATGCTGATTTGTACCTGTTAACAGAGACAGAGGGGGTCGTGACAACATTAGATGACGGTTCTCAGCAGCTTAGGCTGGACAGAGAAGGCTGGTTTTCAGGTAATTATAATCTGGCTCTGAAATTTACCAGCTGGGTGCCTGTAAACAGTTTAATTTTATAAAGATTCCTGTATGCACAGGATCCGAATTAATGCTGAAAGGTAAAGTTTGCCTAAGTCAGTCACTGTCTTCATGGAGTTCATGATCTACTAGACCAAAAGATACCCATGAGGTTGCTAGGTGTGCTCATTGCTAACAAAGCACCACTGTTTATAATCCTTTCAGTGGAGAGAGCTAGGAAATACATGGTTATAGATATAGAAATCAAGATCCTATTTGTTTCTCTACTTACAGGTGCTGTAGCTATGTCTATTACCTAGTTACAAAAAATCAATTCATAATTTATACTGATATCTCAGTTCGATACATCACAGTGGTTGTTCTGATCTTCCCCATTTTCACATTTGTAATTTTCTTTTCCAAAAGTAAGAAACAACATCAATACATTTACTCATTTGCTCAGTACTATCATGCATAGAAAGTGAGGTCAAATATACTAACCCACACAATGGTGAAAAACCTACTCAACATACAAGTTTTGCTTGCAGTTTTTGTTGTCTTTAGACTGGATATACACAGTTGACCCTTGAGCAAATGGACTTGAACTGCATGGGTCCCCTGCAGTTCTAAAGCAACTACTTTGCTTGTATGTGGATTTTTTTTCAATATATACAGTACAGTACTGTAAATATATTTTCACTTATGATTTTCTTAATAACATTTTCTTTTCTCTAGCTTAATTATGGTAGTATATAATACTTATAACATATACATGTGGTATATGTAATACATGTACTAGTAATACATATACATCTAGTATATAATACAACATACAAAGTATATGTTAATCATCTCTTTATGTTATTAGTAAGGCTTTTTGTCAACAGTAGGATATTAGTAGTTAAGTTTTGGGGGAGTCAAAATATATGCAGATTTTTTACTATGTGAGGGATTAGCACTCCTAACCCCATGCTATTCAAGGGTCTATAGTACTAACAAAACAAATTCAACAGCATATAAAGTTGATTACACAGCAATACCAAGCAAGATTTATCCTGGAATGCAAAGAGGGTTCAACATATGGAAATTGATCAATGTAATACACCACTTTAACAGAACAAAGGAAAAAAATTGATGCAGAAAAAGCATTTGACAAAATTCAACACCCTTTCATGATAAAAACATTCAATACAATAAAAGCCATAAATGAAAAATCCACTGCAAACTTCATACTCAATGATGAAAGACAAAGCTTTCTCTAAGATCAGGAACAAAGAAAGGATGCTTGTTTTTACCACTTCTATTCCACATAGTACTAGAAGTTCTAGCCTGAGCAATTAAGCAAGAAAAAGAAATAAAAGGCACCCAAATTGGAAAGGAAGAAGTAAAATTATTTCTATTCACAGATGACATGATCTTACATGTAGAAAATTCTAAAGATTGTATACACATACACACACACACACAGACACAAACTTGTTAGAACTAATAAATGGATTCAGCAATATAGCAAGAATACAAAGTAAGCCACAAAAATCAATTGTTATTGCTAACAATAAACAATCTGAAAAGAAATCTTCAAAACAATTCCATTTACATAGCATTAAAAAAGTAAAATACTTAGGAATTAACTTAGCCAAGGAGGTGAAAGACTTGTACAATGAAAACTGCAAAAGATTGCTAAAAGAAATTAAAGAAGATACAAATGGAAACACATCCTATATTGGTGTGGAGCCATAGCACCGATCCTGCAGTTCCCTCCTTCAGCTTCTGTGAGTCCTGGGCCAGGTGCACATGCAGCTCTGTGATAAAGAGGCCAGCTTCTCTTATAGGTCCCCCAGCACATTGAGGTTGGAGGTATGAGAGACATTACATGGGTTCCAGTAATCCCCAGAAGTCCCAGGTCATCCTTGCTGGTTTCAGTTTATTCCTACTCTCATCCTCATCCATTTTATTTTTCCTCACAGCCAGTCTGACTGACTTAAATATCAATACTAGAAGCTTACATGAGATGTTCCACCTGCTGCCACAAATATGTAAGGTCTAGCCCAAATGATGTCTTTTTTCCTACATAATTCATAGTGTTCTTTCTTCTCTGATCAAAGCCTGACCTAATATTCCTTTTCCCATTCTGCCTTACTAAACAAAACTCAATTTTATTTGGAATTGAACTTACAAGCAAAAGGAAAAAGCTCTACATTTTCCAGCCTCTTTTGTAGCTGGGATCATCATGTGACATAGTTCTGCTTAATGAAAGTTAAATGGGAGTCACTGAATAGTTATAGCTTTCAAGGCTGACATGCACTATTAGGTTTCTACTTCCTGGTGTGACTAATTTCTACAAACTTGGTGGCTTAAAGCAACATGACTTTATTATCTTACACTTTTGTAAATTAGAAATCTGATGTTGGTTTTATGGGTTAAAATCAAGGTGTTGGCATGGCTGTGCTCATTTTGGGGACGTTCATTTCCTTGCCTTTTCAGTTCCTAGAGGTCCACATTCCTTGGTTCAGAGCTCCTCTTCTGTCTTCAAAGCCAGCTACACTGCATCTCTCTGGCCATTGTTCCATGGCCACATATCTCTCTGACTTTCCTTTCCTTCAACTGTAAAGAGCCTTTGTGACTGCATCAGGCCCACCAGATAACCCAGGACAATCTCCCTATTTTAAAGTTAGCTGATTAGCAATCTGAATTCCATCTACAATCTTAATCATCTTTGCCACGTAACCTAACATACTTACAGGTTCCAGGTATTAGGACATGGACATTTGCGGGGAGCCATTATTCTGCTTGTATCACACAGAACTCTTTTTTTCCTCCTTCTTCCTTGCCTGGAGCACATATCTTCTGGGTCCAGCTACAGCGTGCACACTGCACCCATGAAGAAACCTTGTGATGGAAGCAACCGGCAAGAGTGGCTAGCCAGAAAGGGAAGAGGGGACCAGGGAACTGTTGACATTAGGGAACTGCCATTCTAGTTCCACATTTCCAACCTCCAGCCATCTTTCATGTAAGAATGAAATAGACTCTTCATATGTTAAAGCCACTAATTTTTGAACTTCTATGATAACTAGTCAATTTAATTTCTAGTGTTACATAATATATAGGAAGGTCCATTGCTATGAAATGAAAAGGGGATGGAATTCTTTTCCTGATCAAAATAGTCTTTGAAATCACCACATATCCTGCTGCCTGAATCACAAAAACATATTAAGGCTAAGCACATCTCTCATGGTCCTGTTTGACTTTCTCATAACCCTATTTTATTAAGCAGGTGTCATGGCAAGATTTCATGAAAGTAGAAACTATGGAACAAACTGTAGGCCCTATGTGCGGTCAGCAGAGATGGTGGTCCCTGCAGGAGGGGATACTATAGCTGCAGTGGAATACTGGGAGGGAAGATTGTGGGAGAGAGGGGCTGCACATACTTAGGGGGCCTCTTTCTGGAACTTTGAAGAGAGCTCAGAAGAAGAGGCAATTTGGGTTTGTCTTACTCAGTTCTGGCTGCTATATCAAAATACCATTAATCTGGTAGCCTAAAAACAAAAGAAATTTGGGGTGCCTGTGCGGCTCAGTTGGTTAAGCATCTGCCTTAGGCTCAGGTCATCATCCCAGAATCCTGGGATCAAGTCCTGCATCGGGCTCCCTGCTCAATGCGGATTCTGCTTCACCCTCTCCTTCTGCCCCCATCTCATGATTTATCTCTCTCATACACACTCTCTCTCTCAAATAAACAAATAGAATCTTTAAATAAAAAAATTTGAGAAAACAAAAGAAATTAATATCTCATAGTTCTAGAGGCTGGGTAGTCTGAGATCAGTGTGCCAACTTGGTTGGCTTTGGGTGAGGACTCTTCCCGGCTTGTAGATAGCTGACTTCTCATTTTATCCTCACATGGTAGAAAGAGAACTAGCTAGTTCTCTGCCCTCTTCCTATAAGGTCACTAATATTCACGGGGCCTCTATTCTCATTACCTAAGTTCCTCCCAAAGGCCACACTCCCAAATACCATCACATCGGGGTATGGTTTTTAACATACAAATTTAGGGGAAACTTTCAGTCCATTGCAGTCCCAGAAGCATACCCTGAGACAAGGACTTGAGTGCAAGTAGTTTATTTGGGAAATGCTTGGGGACACTGGTGTGAAAATGGGAAACTGATATAGAGAAGGAAAGTCAGTCAATAAAGGGTGACTCAATAAGTCAGTAAACATAACTTAATTCCACAGGAAAACTGCAAAACGGTGCAAAAAACATGACACAAAATTATCCCACAAGAAAGGAAAGGGAATTGGGCTATTTATATGCTAAATCCCAAGAACTGCTGGTAAAGGGTCGCTCCCAAGTTTGTTTATGACCTGGAATTTCCAGACTGTCTTATACATGGGCAACATAGCCTCCCACAGGTCTGGGGAAAGGTTCACTCATGCTCAGAGTTGCAGATATTGACCTCTGGCACTCGTAAGAGCACACTGGAAAGTCCAGAGCATAAAGTAGGATTTGACAGTATCTACCACAGGGATGGAGGCAAGAGTGAGAGAAATAAACTGAGAAAGTGGCTGAATCAGGAGGCTAGAATCATTGGAGGATAGTGCCTAGGAGAGAAGAGTGATGAGCTAGGGACAAGGTTTTAAATCTGAAAAGTAGGATAAATCACACAGGGGCATAAACACAGCATAGCCCCAGCTATTCAGTAAGCCAAGAAGCCAAAGAGTTCTGACAAGAAAATGTTAATAGAGAAAGAAACATCCATGGGTGATATATGCAACTAATGAACTATTGAATTCTACCTCAAAAACTAATGATGTACTATACTGTGGCTGACTGAACAATGACAACAAAAAGAAGCAGGTTGTGCTAATATAAACAAGAGGAGTTGATGTCAATTGGAGCCAGGGTAGTGGGAGACCAGCACGGTCTATGCTAGTGTGAGACATACTAAGGACCAGTGAATTCCCAACACACCCAGCCCTCGGATGCATCCACGTCACATCTGTTTCAGCTTCCTGGCCCCACACAGCCACCCGACCATGCCTAGCAGCTTCCCAGACAGCTAAATGGTGGCCAGGGTGACCACTAGCAGGAACAAGAAGACGTCAAGAAAGTACTGCTCATGCCACGGCTGCTGGAAGGCATGGGACTTGAGGTGTGCTGCACCCCCTGTCTGGAGGATGTGGTCAATCCAGCCCACCAGCCGCTGGGTGGGGGTCAGGGGGGTGAGAGCCCTTGATGATGCTAGCAGCCATTGCTGCTGATTTGTACCTGTTGGCAGACACACGCGCGCATACACACACACACACACACACACACACACACACACACACACACACAGTATACATATATAAATATACATCTCTGTGTGTGTGTATATATACACACATGCTATAGACAGTTTGGAGGAATGTCAAAAGCCAAATGTTAAATATTCAGCTGACTTGCTGAAGTTAACTCTGATCACCGTAGAAAGAACTTCTGAAGAATTCCCAGATAGGGCTTTTCTTGAAATGCTCATGTCCTAAATGAAATTAGGCGATTAAAAAATAAGTTTTAAATTAGCAGATCTTTTAAGTTATAAATTCTAGAGCAACAAACAATTCTATAAAACTTGAATTATGATATAATAAAATCTCTATTACTCTTCCTTATGTTCCATATTTAAATTCTTATAAATTTTAAATGGAAGACACCTAAATTTTTGGCCTAATAAACTGCAAAAACAGAGTTACAATTTACTGAAATGGAGATTTACAGGTTTAGGGGTGTCGGGAGCAGGGCAAGGTTGCTGTCTGGTCACGTTAAGTTTGGGATGCTTACCTGATAGCAAAGAAAAAAATGTCAGTTTAGGAAGGTAAAATGATATACTGCCATTAGCAGAAAGGTTGGGCTGCAGTTATCCATTTGGGAATCAACATTAGTCTACAGAGGGGATTTCAAACCATAAGACTGGACGAGCATCCCAAGAGTGAACTGTGGATTAGAAATTAGATGAGGGGCGCCTGGGTGGCACAGCGGTTAAGCGTCTGCTTTCAGCTCGGGGCGTGATCCCGGCGTTATGGGATCGAGCCCCACGTCAGGCTCCTCTGCTATGAGCCTGCTTCTTCCTCTCCCACTCCCCCTGCTTGTGTTCCCTCTCTCGCTGCCTGTCTCTATCTCTGTCTAATAAATAAATAAAAAATCTTTAAAAAAAAAAAAAAGAAAAAAGAAATTAGATGAGATCCAAGCACCAGACTTTGATCTGGAGCCCGAGCACATCTGGAGATGTAGTGTTGAAGAGGCACCAGCCATGGAGACTGAGAAGTGAGGGGTAAGAACTAAGAGTGTGGTGTCTGGGACCACTCAAAGCAACTGTTGAAGGCGGAGCAGTCATCAGTTGACATAAATGATGCTGATAGGGTAGGTGAGGTAAGAACTGAGAAGTGGGCACAAGCTTTGGCTGCATAGATGCTACCGGTGACCTGCGTGAGAGCAGTTTTGTGGAGTGAGAGCCTTACTGAGACAGGTGGACAAAAGAAACGGGAGAAAGAGAGTAGCACCACAGAGCCCAGGTGACTCCTCGAAGGGGTTTTACAGCAAAGTGGGGCAGAGACTTGGAATAGAGCTACAGGAAGGTAGGCTCAAGTTGAGAACTATTCACAGTTAAATTTCTGGATTCTGATTATGGTACCGTGGTTATGTAGAAAAATATGTCATTCGTAGGAGAAATACGCTGAAGTATTTAGAAGCAAAGTGTCATGATGTCAGCAACAAAGTCTCAAATGATTCTGCAGATATATATCTATATAGATAGATATAGATAGATATAGATAGAAATATATGTATACACACACATATATTGGCATATATGTTATTATTCAACAAAATGTATGTGTATAGAGAGAGAGAGAGAATGCAATATGGCAAAATGTTAAGAAATGGTAAATCTAGGTAAAGGGTATTGTGCTGATTGTATTATTCTTGCAAATTTTCTGAGAGTTTGAAACTTTTAAAAATAAAAAGTTGAAGAAAAATATAGAGTTAGTATAGCAAGTGTTGTGTTTTGTTTTGTTTTGTTTTGTTTTGCCAAAAGTGTTCCAGGAGAAAGGGAAAATGAACAATGCAGGAGGGAAGGGAAGAATTGCAGAAACAAGGGTCTTGAGTAAGTGACAGGATGGGATCCTCTGCCCCAGGCCACGGCTTGGCCTCCGTAGGGACAGAGCAACAGGAGGGCACAGGAGAAGGACAGACAGGTAGGCAGCCAGGTGACCAGACAAGTAGGTAGATCTGGCAGGTAGGCTGGTAGATTTGATGGTGAAAACATGTTCACCACACATGTGAACAAGTTCTTTGCTGGTATCTTCTTTCTTTTTTTTTTTTTTTTCCCTTCAGTAAAAGAAAACAAAGAAGAGCATATGCTGAGAATGAGCAGGGAGAAAAACCTGTTGGAGGTTCGAAAAGATAAAAGAAAAACAATAATAGAAAAGTGGGTAAGAAAGATGATTAGAAAAATACAACCAGGTTGTCAGGCATGTCGAGTGCCCATGTCAGGCCTGTGGTCATGAATTTAAGTTGCAACCAGTCAGGGTGGCTGTGAGTTTCCTCTTTTGAGGAGGCAGGCTCATAGTAGTAAAGAGGACCACAGGCAAGTGACAGTCAAGGCATCTCAGAAGGCTCAGGGACAGAGGAAGAAAGCTCATAGTTTCTGAACTGCCCAGATATGTGTTCAGACCAGAGAACCACCCTGATACACAAATGACTGAATCCAAATGTCTTGATTCTAGATACAGTCTGCACCATTTAATTTATGTATTTGCAAATATTAACTGCTTGCCAGGAAGGGGGCTAGAAGCTAAAAGGGTCCTGGGGAATGCTGGTGCTGCCTTTCATTAGGCGTCATGCTGAACATCATCGAGGAATGACTCCAGACGTGGAGTGATCCCTCCACAAGCAGCAGGTCTTGGCCTTTCTGGGTATTAGATCCTATTGACAAACTGATGAACATTATAAAAACACACTCTAGGAAATGTATATATGCAAACACACACCATTCACAATTTTATATTTCTAGGGGTTCATGAGGCCCAGGAGCCTAACTATACGCTAGGGCCAAGAATCCCTGAGGTAGAGGACTCGTATCTAGTTATTCTTTACTTGTTCAACAATTACTTATGGAGCGCCTACTGTGCACAAAGCAGTGAGAGAGGCCATGATAAATGAGAAAGATATGACCCGACTCTCAAGAAGCCTACATTCTAGTTGGAGGGAAGAGTCCGTAAACAAGTAAACTAATAAACAGAGCAATACAAAGTATGACACATGTTGTGAAAGAAATTATATGGAATAACTGGCATTGATCAGAGAAGGCCTCTCTGAAGAGGTGACATTGGAGCTAAGTGGAAAGAATGTTCCAGAACAGCTAAGGGCAAAGACCTCTAGAGGAAAGAGTGATGTGTTTGAAGAAGTAAAAGGACACCCCTGTACCTGGCTAGAATTGTACGTTAAACATCTCAAGAGAAACAAAAACTCTAAAAAGAGAAACTCTTGTAAGTTTCTTTAAAAGACAGAAAGTTCTTCCTGTCAACTACCTTAAATTGGTCTTATTGAAATATAAGACTCATTTCTTCAACTTGGTATTCAGTAAAAATAGGTCAGCTGGTATCTTAGTTAAGCTGAGTTTTAGCCTCTTTGGGGGGGAGGGGGAAAGAACCTTCCAGCCAGTTCCCCTAGTGCTACCCCGAGGGCTACATACGTATCTTTTGTCTCCCATGACTTGTTTTATCTTTAGAGCTAAGGTCTCTGCCTTGAGCTGCTCTATCAGAATGGAGACGCCCATGTTTTTGGCTTCTACTCAGAGTGGGTTTCCAGGCTGGTCTGTGAAGAGAGGAATCCCCACCAAGGGCACACCATGATGGATAGATTCCATCAAGCTATTCTGCCCTCCATTAGTGACAAGTAGGTGAATGCTGGGGTCAGCTTGGACAAAGAAAAAAGAAAGCGAGGTAATGCTGGAGAAAGGATTTGGGGAATCTGGAACAGCAGCCATGTCCGGGAAACATGCAGGGGGTTCTAGAGGTATTTGGGAACAATTTAAAGAGTCAGTTCCTTGGAAGACACTCTGTGAGCACCCTCAGAAACCAGGGTCTAATACCTGAACCAGAGTCCAGCTAAAGCTAAAAATGCAGAGAGAGCACGAAGTTCGGCATGTACCACCATTCATCCATTTATTCCTTCATCATCTCTACATCATTTTAAAGCAGGGATTATGCCTTATTCCTTAGCACTGCCAGTCCCTGTCATGCTGCCTCTCTCTTATTTGGAGTAAAATAAAATGTTGATGAGGAGGGGCTTATCCAGCCCAAGGACTTAGAAACACTTAAAGTGTTTTTGGAAAATACAGTTTGTGAGCTCTACCACAGGCTACTGAAATACATTTGCAGGGACAGAATCAAAAACTTGTACCTCCAATTCACTGAGTGATTCTGATCCAATCTGCAGCTATACACATGAGGCGTCCCCAGAATGCAGCACTGACCAGAGAAACCCCCCTTGAAGATATGGTAGGACATCTCAGGACAAAGAGGAATTTTATCGCATTAGAAAGACACCCTGGCACCCAGGTCTCTCAACTCCTCATGAGAAGGAGCTGGGTCGGTGCCTGTTGGGGGTCTGTGTGTAATGAGCACATGGCTTCAGGACAGTGCACACAAGTGACTTCCTTCCTGCTGTGCACAGTTATGTCTCAGAACATTGACAGGCACTTCTTGGAAGGTGTTTGATCCCAATTACCTACCAATTACAAGGGGCCACAGTAACCCCACTTTAATATCACTAGTGGCTACAGATAACTGGTCTGGGTTACAAATGAATGAAGTGACCCCAAAATGCCAATCTTTCCTGATGCTTTGATTTTTGCTAACAGATGTTTTCCTTTTCAAAGATGGTGGAGTGCCCAGGTAGGAGTGACAGCTGCAATAAACCCTAAAGAAAAAGGAGAGAGAGAAGGGCTGCTGCTTGTAGAGGGAGGAAGTCCTTACCCACAAGGTCATTCTGAGGAGGCCATCTTTGGGCCAATAAGGCTTACACATCCATATCACCCTCTGAGGAAGGTGGGCAAAGGCAGCATTCATCTCCTTTAGGCCTTCCTCAATCTGTTGGGTGCACAACATGGAGCCCAGTGTCACAAGAACACAACCTACATCTGCAACTTGGCAGTAAATTCTGAAATTTCTGAAAGAACAGAAGAAAGAATCATATTCATGGAACACACATCTGAACTCTCTGTGTTTCCATTGTTTAGAATAAATTGAAACCTTTCTCTTCCATAGGCTAACATGTGCTGGGTGGCCTGGAAGAAAGAGATTTTTCTGAGCCTTGATTCATCCTTTTCCTCCAGGATCACAGGAAGGGTGTATGCTTTTCTGCAGGCTTTATACCTTCATGAACTACACTTCAATTTCCTCTCTTGTTGGTCAGAAGGGAAGACAGGAACAGTTTTTGATAGTATCCTGCAGAGGACAATGTGAACACCTTCCCTCATCCTACACTATGGGCTTCCCCCAGAGGAGACTGGGAGGTAAGCTGGATTCCCAAATGATCAGGAGCTGGATCTCACCCCTGTGAGGGAGGCAGCAGAAATACGTAGTGCTGGAAGATGGTCAGAGAGATCCATGTGTCCAAATGATACAATATGTCCTCAAATTCTCAGTTTTCTAAAGGTTTCCAGTGACTTATGTGGGCTTTGCCACAATGCAAGCTAAGTTCACGGGTATTTGTGTCCCTCCCAACCTCCACTCTCTCCATATGATGTTCTATGGGTACCCTTTTGAGAGGGCCTGTAATCTCTGCTCTCTCCTTTTTCTGTGCTTCCAGAGTCAGCCACTGCTGACTCATTCACTTGAGCGCATTCCTGTCCCCACGGTAGTGGCTGCTATAGGATAAGGGAGGACCTAATGAAAAAGATGACGGTAAATCTCTCAAGAATGCACAGAAAGCTATAAGCCAGATGGAAATGTAAAGCACCAAAAATACAGAAGTAGCTGGATCTTTGCCTCTCAGTTCACACTAGCCAAGGGGCATGTGTGGTTTTTCGGTCCTTGTTAACAGATGTAACAATAGTAATAATAAAGACGACTTAGTCATGCCCAACGTATGTCAGAGACTGCAATGGAACTCTTAAAAACATATATCCAATCCTCTCAACAATCCTGAGTTCTAAGATTATCCCTCTTTCACACCCACAGAAACTGAGGCCTAGCTGGAGACAATAGTGCAAACAAATGGCAGAACCAGGATTCAAATTCAGGCTGTGTCTGACTCTGAAGTGCAAGTTTTTTCTACTACACAACATCAGAATGGACTGACATTCAGAGAGAATGATGATTTTCATATATTTCTCTTAGAATATTCACAGACGAACTCAGTGAAAATATCTTTCAATATGCTGGCTCACTTTGGGATTTAGCACAGACTGTGGAGGGAAAGAAGTAAAAATAGTGGCTGCCTCACAGTCAGTCTTATAGACTCAAACATTTAGTCTGTATAAATCCAGTTTGGGTGTTGTCGAAAATGCAAATTACCAGGATTCAAACCTAGAGATTGTGATTCAGTAGGTCTAGGGTGGGGCCTAGAATCTATATTTTTAATAAGTATCTCAAGTGAACCTGACAAAAATGAGCTAAGACTCACACTTTGAGGAAGATTAATGCAGAGCATGACTTGCAAAATCCTGAAGCCGCAGGGCAGAGGGTACAGTTCACTGGAGCTCTCTATAATCCTAGGGTTGGGGTGGGAAAGGCTCTGACACAGCAGCATATATAACTGATAAGATACCCTAGGTAGGACACCAATTGTTTCAGCGCTCCCAGCTCCCATATATCTCCTTGTTTCTATGAAAAATGAAATATCTGGTTGTCAGTTGTGCAAAGTGAGCAAATTATTTGGATAAACACACTTTATCAAAACTGGCACAAGAAAAATTAGAGATATTAAATAGCTTTAATAGTTAATGCAAGTTTCAAATTCTTTTTTACAAAACTTGAATTCAGAATCAAAAGTTTTCCAAAAAGAAACCTCTAGAAACATAACCTCATAAAATACAAGATGAGGGCACAATTCCAATGGAGTTTTATGAGGCCAGCTTATCCTTTAAAATATTTTTAAATGGTATGCAGCAATATATAGAAAACATAATACATCATGACCAATTCTTTTATCCAAGGATGCAAGATCAATTTAACAGTCCAAAATTCATCATTATAATTCACCACAATAAAGAGTAAAAAGGAAGTATCATATGATCTCAGTAGATGCCGAACAAATCTTTAACAAAATTCAGTATCCTTTTATTATAAAAACTCTCAGCATGGCTAGGGATAGAAAGTAATTTCTTCAGTGTGATAAAAGGCATACGTTGAAAAAAATTCTTGATCTATAATCATACCTAATGGTAAAATATTGAACTCTTTCCACCTAAGACAGGAACAAAGCAGAGAGGTCGGCTCTCACCACTTTTATTCAGCATCGCAGTATAAACCCCAGCCAGAACAATAAAACAAGAAAAATAAGTAAAAGAAATAGTGATTGGAAAGGAAAAAGAAAGTGTTGTTAGTTGTGTGAGACACCGTTGTCTCTATAGAAGATCCTGTGCGTTGGGCTCTGCTCTCAGTGCAGAGTCTGCTTGAGATTCCCTCTCCCCCTTCCTCTCTCTGCCCCTCCTCCTGCTTGTTCTCTCTCTCCCTCTCTCTCTGCCCCTCCCTCTGCTTGTTCTCTGTCTCTCAAATTAATTAATTAATTAATTAATTATAAAGTCTTAAAAAAAAACCCTAGATTTAACCTTTGTCTGAGCAACTGTTATCTGTGCACTAAAGGCACCATAATGAGGGTGATTCCTCACATCCAAATGAGGCACAAAGGTTTTACTTGAGTATTGGTTCAACAGGTTTGACCATCAAGCCTGCAATGTAAGCGGTGTTGGGAAGCAGGGGCTGGGCAAAATTAAGGCAAAGTCAGAATTAACAAACCATAGCTCTGCTTTCAGTTAAAGATAAAATAGCTCTGGCCTAGAGCCTTCTGGCAAATGTTACCTGACAGAGTCATCAAACTGAGCATGAATATACCATTCTCTCAAGGTCGAAATGAAGAACATCAGAGAGTTCTTTACTCGGCCCCAGAAATCCATGTGATCTGTCAGGGAGAGTAGAATGCTGGAACCTAAGACACAGGCTCAGGCAGCCCGAAATTCAGAATTCCAAATGTGTTAGTAAAGATGGTCACAAATGGCCTTCCAATTTTCTCAACAACCAGGAAGGTGCAGCGACCTATAGCATCAAACACCACTGGGTCGAAACTCTCGTTCTTTAGGGAGCCCGTGATATCTGTCCTTCCTAACAAATAACTACACTGAGTTGCAGGTAGAGCTTCATGACCTTTAAAGGTCTGTAAATGAATTTCTGCAAAAAAAGAAAAAAGAAGTGAGAGATATTCAATATTCATGGATGGCATTGATCTTGAAGCACATGAGAGAATCTTGGCCCCAGAAGTGAATATCTAGAAAGTACTTTTGGTAATAACGTGTTCTATTGTTCTCTCCTGAGAACTTTCTGCTCTAGATGCTGGTCTTTTCATGATCTCCAAATCTACCATGACATTTCCTTGTCTTTTCCTTGGCTACAATTCTTTCTGATGCTTAGAATGTTCCTGTTTTCCTCCCTCTTGCTTTCTTCCCCTCATGGAAATCCTACCCATCTTTCAATGCTCTTCCTGCCCTGGGAGATATTACCAGCTGTAGCTGGTGCCCATGATCTCTCTCCACTGGCTGAACGCTGACTCTCATCCATGATGCTCTGGATGACCTTCAGTTATATGTGAACTTTGCTGTCAACTGTACATGTGTGTAGGACTGTACAGTGTGTAGGACTGTACAGTGTGTAGGACTTATTTTCCTGGGGCTGTAAGCATCTTGATGTGGGGGGTCCCATGAACATAAGTGAAAAAACAGCCTTTTCCATTGGCGAAACCACCGTAGAAGCTGTGTGCCTGTGCCATCTGCTGGTTTCTTGCTTTCAACTACTGGGCCAACGGATGCCTTCACACTCCACAGGCAACAAATCCTTCAAAAAGGTCGCTGTTGCTTGGGCTTCCCCATTAAGGGCCAGTGAATAAGGACTCTGAACTTTTATCTACCTCCAAGGGCCTCTTCTGTGATACAAATTCTGAAAACCTTGCTGAAGGTTAATGTCCCATGTCAGCTTATACTTGAGCACTTACTTTGTTTGATTACGGGTTCACTTACTTTTCTTCTAATAATGTTTAAACATTAGCTATGGTGATTCTGCACTGATGATTCAGGATCCCCAAAATGGGCTAAAAAATGAGATTCCAACTAGGATACAAGCAGTTGACTTACAAACTGAAGATCAGCCATCAGCTGTTTGATCTTCTGCTAAAGGGAAGACCCAGCACTTAAAGAGAACCCTTAGGTGAGAGCCCTGCCCTATGTCCTCTGGCGAGTGGTGAAGGGAGAGATGGAAACATGGCTCCAGGGGGAAGGACTCTACCCTGTGTGCTGTAATTCCTGGGTAGCTTTACAAATATATCTATGCCAGGACTTCACCATAAATAATTTACATAAGACTTTCTGAAAGTGGGCCCCAAACATAAGTATTTGTTCAAAGTTCCTCAGGTGATGCTAATATTCAGCCAAGGTTGAGAAGTGCCATCCAGAGAGAGGGAGAAGGCAAATATGCATTTATCCTGACATTAAGGACACAGGGTATACCACTATTCATGTATATTTAAATGGTTCAACTACTTTTTAGAAAGATTTTATTTATTTATTTATTTATTTATTTATTTAT